>NW_007378921.1:0-77325 GCF_000475195.1 Diaphorina citri | reverse complement strand
AATCTTGGCCTTCCTCTTCCTTGCTTGCCATCTCTTCTTCCTTCTATGATATTGACCAAATACCCATTGTGTCTAAACCGAAAACATAAAACATATGCTTATTATAAACTCTATATGTCTTCTTTTTATTCCAGCTAAAACCTTTGATCTCACCTACTTTCTTGGGGGTTTCGGGAGAAAGAAACAGATATTAAGCAAGGTTTTTACTGTATAAAATTCACACCTATTTTGTACCAAATATATAAGACCTTGTTTAGACTACGGGAGTAAAGGGACTTTTCAGTCTCATTCTGGCAGTATAAACAAGGTACCTATATTCTATTCTATTTCTTCACAACTTGATCAATGTACATCAATCTTGGCCTTCCTCTTCCTTGCTTGCCATCTCTTCTTCCTTCTATGATATTGACCAAATACCCATTGTGTCTAAACCGAAAACATAAAACATATGCTTATTATAAACTCTATATGTCTTCTTTTTATTCCAGCTAAAACCTTTGATCTCACCTACTTTCTTGGGGGTTTGGGGAGAAAGAAACAGAGATTAAGCAAGGTTTTTACTGTATGAAATTCACACGGTTCACACCTATTTTGTACCAAATATATAAGACCTTGTTTAGACTACGGGAGTAAAGGGACTTTTCAGTCTCATTCTGGCAGTATAAACAGGGTACCTATATTCTATTCTACTTTCTATGAGTTCCAAACGATGGGGATTGGCATAGTGTGAGCTCTGCTTTACAAGCAAGTATGGCAGGTGTTTTAGGTATTTTGCAACTACTACTCTAGTCAGCCCACAGAAACTTTAGGAGGCTTTTAGAGAGTTATAATTTTATAAATATATTTATTTCCTACTGTTAGTTTTTTCTAGATATTATTACTTATGTTACTTATTTTTAATTTTATTCAAAAGATATCTCTGTTGTTTTATTTTACACTCTGCCTAATAAGTACACACCGGAAACATTTTCATCAGAAACATTGTTTCTCAACAATTCAGAAATGTTTTTGCAACAATCGAGCAACTTCTTTACTCTCTACTCTCCAGATTTGTTTCTGAAACATTTCATCGTCTTTTATTGTGTACTAGGTTTCATGTTGAAAGTTACTCAACATTCGATTTGTTTTGCAACCGTTGCGCAATGTTTCACAATTGTTGCGAAATGTTTCCAGTGTGTATTAGGCTTGAAAACTTAATTTTATCTGTGTTGTCCTATTTTATTAAATTTTAACATTCTATCAGTTCTCTAAATCTCTGTTGTTCCATTAGATTTAAAAAACTAGATTTAAGAATTTTCATAAGAAAACTAGTCACCAAAATTTATTCCATCAAATGTAAAATGCTGATGGTAGATTTTACCAATGACTTAATGAGAGATTTCACTAATTTGAGAATTTTTAACAATCCAAAAAGGAGTTTTAAATTATCCAAAAAGGAGTTTTAATTATTTTAAAAACTCCTGTTTGGATAGTTCAAAACCTTCTTTTGGATCATTAAAAATTCTGCCATTAGTGAAATATCTCATTAAGTCATTAATGAAACCCACCATAACTATTTTTGACCCATAAGTTTTTATTCGTGAGGGAAATGTAGGCTTTGATTTTCTAGTTTTTGGAAGAGAGTTCCAATATTTTCTTTTTGGCCTTCAAAAAGTGAAGTTCAAAGATCTCCAAAAATATTTATTTATTGTTTATAGCTTGGAATAAGGTATTGCCGAAGAAATAATTTTTTTTTTTTTTACACTTTCTAGCCCATGATTCTTTTTAAATAGGAAATGGTAAATTATTCCAACATTCATTTGTAATATCACTCATAACCATAATTTCTTGTGTACCTAGACTGGATTCCAAGCTACACAATAATCCCTTTAGTGGTCCATTTTCCATTTTGACATTAAGTTTCTTACTCATCTAAATCTGCAACATGTAATCTTAAATTGAAAAATTTCCATTAAAATTAAATGCTCTTTTTTGATGTATTTATACTCTAATTTTGTTATACTTTATTTTCCTATAAATTTACTTATATGGCGAAAGGAGTTTGAATGCATCAGTTCCTCAGAGATCACTGAAGTTCAGCAACGTTCTGCGTGTTTGGAAAGCGGATGGGTGACCATGTGGGGAATCGCATGCTGCCGTCTTCCCAGCCCCACTCAGGCTGAGTGACGTTAATGTGAGGAGCAGTTTATAGGTACTATGATTTTTTTGTTTTGTTTAAAGAGGTTTGATAGAGGGAACTTTATCTGCCGAGGTCTTATCGTCCCAAATCGAAGAGAAAAGGAAGACAGGATAGGAGAAAACCAATCATTCCGAGAACGAACCTTATCCGTTCAGGATAAAATCCGGCCCGGGCGGGAATCGAACCCACGACCTAGCGCTTACAAAGGAGATGCTCTACCGTCCAAGCTGACTAGGCTGAGTGGGTTAATAAATAATGAGACTAGTGAGTAGATAAGTGGATAAAAATGTAAACAATATCGGTCTCTATAGCAACCCAATCTACTGTTACCATGGAAACCAATCAACTAATCGAGCGTCTTGGAGTTACGACAGCATTTTTATGTCGAATACCTACTTAATTGTGAGTCTACGTTTCTTTATTTTCTCCTTTTATATTTATTCCCACTAAGTAGCTAATTACCTACTTTTCAGTAGGAAATGTGATGTTATTTTTACGTTGATTAAAAAAGTAAAGGCCATTCTCAAGATATAATCGTATAAAAATGTAAACAATATCGGTCTCTATAGCAACCCAATCTACTGTTACCATGGAAACCAATCAACTAATCGAGCGTCTTGGAGTTATGACAGCATTTTTATGTCGAATACCTATCTATTTAATTGTGAGTCTACTTTTTTTTCTTTACGTTGATTAAAAAAGTAAAGGCCATTCTCAAGATATAATCGGTTGAACAGGTGTATGGTGTATCCTTTAGAGTTTTAGACTTCAGAGCTAAGTGTTAAACTTAAGAGCTTTAAAGTGCTTTCAAGTGTTAAGTGTTGCTTCCCTAGGGACTAGATAAACTTGTTTATCAACCTGTGACAGTTCTAGGTCTAGTGACAGTTCTAGGAACCTGTGACACTTCTAGATCTAGTGACTAGTGATAGTTCTAGGTCTAGTGATGCCGATCATAGTCAAGGAAAGCTGTTGGAGACAAACCCCTAGCAAGGTGTTTATCACGGTTCCTCTCTACAATGTCCCTACTCACAAGGTGGATGTGTTTACGTCTGAAAGCTACATCAAGGTAAGTCCAGTCTTGGTAGACCTGACAGGTACACCTGATCAGGTTCGCCTGTCAGGCCTACCAGGTAGTGAGTGTGTTCATCAGGTATCAGGTAGACCTGACAGACGGACCTGATCAGGTGTACCTATCAGGTCTACCTGATAGTGAGTGGCTGACCTTGACTTTAATGGAAGCACGCTTTGCAAGCGCTAGATCGCAGGTTCGATTTTAGCCCCGGGGCAGACTTTATCCCAAACAGATGAGGTTTTCCTGGAACGGCTGGCTTTCTCCTATCCTGTCTTCCTTCTCTGTTGGATTTCGGGACGATAAGACCTCCGCAGTTACAGTTCCCTCTATCAAACCTCTAAATAGTAATATCAAACAATAGTAATACCTCAGTTATTATACGTTTATATATGTACCTTTATACCAGACATCTTAAAAAAAAAAGAAAAAAAAAAGCTGTCAGAACCCTAACATCAAAACCTTAGGACCTTTTTGAAACCCCTCTAATTTCTCTCTCCCCTCTTCTCAGTTGCACTACGGGAACTACATCTTCGAAAAGCTCCTCCTCCGCCCAATTGTTGAGGAAGCAAGTCGGATCCGATTGGAAAACAACGAGGCAGAATTCGAGCTCATCAAATCCGAGCAAGCGATGTGGGATGGTCTCGAAAGGGGGGGGGGGGGGGTTGAGTTATTCCATGCTACGTGTTCAGATCAAGGAAACTAGCACACTAGTAGCTTCCACAGGATTGTGGAAGTTCAAGTTACTTGCTTATGACTTTTTTTTTGTGACCGAAAATTTCTGATCGAAAAGAAAGTAGAAAAAAAAACGAAATACCTGTAAATGTACCGTACCGGGTACTCAAAATTTTACCGGAGTAACTACATCACAACACTGAAAATAAGATTGATCAACGGAATTAAAAAAATCACCAAATTTAAAATAACTAATTAGGTAAAATTTAAACTTGAAATTCACCTATTTGCTTTTTGTATACGAAATACGCATACCACAAATATTATTTAACTCTGGTTTTATTATTCAATTCTGAACTCTTCATTTTAATTTGATCTTATTTAATTTTCATTAGATATTTTGATGAACCTCTGAAGTGCTTTGTCATAAAAAATAGCCATTATTTATGTAACAACTTTAACAGGTTGGTGAGTAAAAACTTCTTTTTTACAGCTCTCATTTTCTTATTGTTGGGAGATATCTTCAACAAAAAGGAAATAAGAATACACGATTGTAGACAAGAGGCTTTACTCTAAGCAGCGTTCACACTCGGGCAATGTTGATCGACATCTATAAGTGGACTAGAAGTGAAGCGAGGGTATCTCAATAGACTTGCACACCGGAGGTGCGGGGTTCGATCCCCGGCAAGGTAGAATTTTTTTCGCCCGCCATTTTTAATTCGTAGCCATGAAATACCTGCTACCTACATTAGACGCGTGTGGTGTGTGTCGTAGCATGCTTGTTTGGTCTCGTTCGCCCCCCTCACTTCCATTCTCTCAAATTGGCAAATACGTCTCTAGGCAAAACAATTAAAATTTATGCCTTAATCTTCTCCATTTCTAGAGAAGAAAGACAAGCGATCAAAGGAAGCTGTCAGTGTTCAAATGAAGTTGGAAACGCAAGAACAGACGGATGTGTCTAATATGAAGGAGAGACAGAAGTGGGAGGCTTTGAGTGGTAACTATGAATGTAATGGTAACACTAGAGCACCATGCGGCGATGAAGATGCACCCAAAGTGTCAAATGGTAGGTATTCATCCCTGTTATCAAACTAGTTTTCTTTTGCATAGGTATGAACAGTTTTCATACGTAGCTAGGTAACTCAAGATGTAGGTGTCGTTTTTTCAATCTTCTTTCACAAATTTCGGAGAAAATTGGGAAAATGGTTTTCAATTTAAATAGTTTGATTCTGATCCACCAGCCTAGCTTGTCTTGTAAACGCTAGATTGAGGGTTAGATTCCCCCCCTGGGCAGACTTTATTGTATAGATCAATGTGATTTCTCAATTATTTAGCCTTAAGATACCATGTATCTTAAGGCTGGTATCTTAAGGCTAAATAATTGAGAAATCACATTGATTGATCTCAGGTACCATAAGCATTGTACAAAACAATACAGTTATTGTATAGAGTTAAGGTTCGTATACCTATAGGGGATTTGTTTCTCCTATCCCATCTACTCCCATTTGAGCAAGGTTTTAATTTATAAAAAAATACACCTTTTTTGTACCAAATACATGAGACCTTGTTTAGACTGCGGGAGTAAAGGGACTTTTCAGTCTCATTCTGTCAGTATAAACAGGGTATATTCTATTCTATTCTACTCTTCTATTTCGGGA
Organism: Diaphorina citri; assembly: GCF_000475195.1. Classification (NCBI taxonomy): domain Eukaryota; kingdom Metazoa; phylum Arthropoda; class Insecta; order Hemiptera; family Psyllidae; genus Diaphorina; species Diaphorina citri. The sequence goes on along the minus strand of NW_007378921.1, from coordinate 71,744 downwards.
CGGAAATCACAGCACTACTAAGTGCCTCCTTTGCAATTTAATTAAATTAAATTATTAATTTCCACATTTGAAGACCGATCATCAATAATGTGCTAAGTGCCATTTTTTTTTTTTTTTTTTTTTTTTTTTTTTTTTTTAAGCTTGCTTCTTTATTCTATTCTAATAGGAAATAAGAAAGCCAATGGAGAAAGAGGACGAGGAAGAGGAGGAGGAGGAGGAGGAGGAGGAGGAGGCGAAAGAGGAGAAGAAGATGAAGAAAGGAAAGGCGTAATCATTACTGAACTCACGGATGAAGATGTGGAAAGAATCAACAATGAGGGTGAGTACCTAAAGATACCTACCTACCTTATACACTATACAGTCAAGCCTCTCCAAGTGGGAATCCAAGGGACCGACAATTTTTTCCCAACTATCCAGGTTTCCCACTTCGACTGTAGTGTTTAACTGATATTTGTCGATGGTGAGACTCGAACCATGGACTTTCTGCTTACCACTGCTCTGCTTTTTTTTCTAGGTAAGCAAGGTCTTTTTACTGAATTGTTATATCTAGTTGTATGTATTATTCTTTAACCCATCAAATACACGAGACCTTGTTTAGACTGCTGGGGTAAAGGGACTTTTTAGTCCTATTCGGGCAGGATAAACAAGGTATATTCTATTCTATTCTATTTTACCAAGCAAATCCTTTACCAATGTAAAGGCCTGATTTTTTTTCGGTATTTTCAATAAATTAGGAACCAATATCAGAATGCTTAATGCTTTTAGAGCGGTGTTTACCTAATCAGAATTGAGATCAATCTAGGATTAAGCTATAATAAAAATAATTAATACACCAGCTCAATCCAGAATTGAAACCAACTCCTACTTCATAAAACGCGGTGTTATTGGTTGGATCTCCCTATATTGTAAGTTTTCTTGTAACCTTGAACTCTTTGAAAAGGAAAAGGAATTTTAATTGTGTTAAGCATAAAAGCTTGTCACAAATGTCGTTCTCCCCTTAATATTAATACACTGCGCCTCCAGATCCGAAGTCCACCGCGCTATACGGTGGTGTAGGTGGTGTAGTGGTCAAGGCGCTCGCCTGGTAAACAGGAGGGCGTGGGTTCAATCCCAGCCGAGGTATGGAATTTTATGTAGTGGTCAAGGCGCTCGCCTGGTAAACAGGAGGGCGTGGGTTCAATCCCAGTCGAGGTATGGAATTTTATCCTCATATAATTTGAGAATTTGACCACAATAATAGTAGTAGCCTACTGCTGGAGTAAAGAGACTTTTCAGTCCTAGGTGAGCAGTATAAATAAGCACTATTATTATTATACGTTGGTGCCTTGAACTTTTTGTTTTCCAGAGAGGGAAATTCAATCCTCATATAATTTGAGAATTTGACCACAATAATAGTAGTAGCCTACTGCTGGAGTAAAGAGACTTTTCAGTCCTAGGCGAGCAGTATAAATAAGCACTATTATTATTATTATTATACGTTGGTGCCTTGAACTTTTTGTTTTCCAGAGAAGGAAATTCAAAACAAGCACAAGGCGATGATGGACAAAATCACCCGCCGGGTTCGAGCCCAGCTGAAGGCAGAAGAAAAGCGGGCTGCTCTCCCATTGGTCAGATCTCAAGGTCTAATAGGCGTGACCTTCACACCCAGAGTGTTTCCCACTCCTATGAGAGAGTCTACTGCCCCTGAGGAGGAAGAGGTGAGGGAGGGGAGAGAGGGAAGGAGAGAGGGGGGGAGAGAGAGGGAAAGAGAGAGAGGAAGGGAGGGGGAGGGAGAGGGAGAGGGAAAGAGAGGAAGGATGAGAGAGTGAGAGAAGAAGAGGAAGAGAGAGATAGAGAGAGAGGAAAGAATGGGGGAGGGAGAGGTAGAGAGAAAAGAGGGAGGAGAGAGAGAGAGAGAGGGAAGAGGGAGAGAAGAAGAAAGAAAAGATAGAGAGACATACTATACTTTGTTGAGGGGTTCTATCTAAAATACTTTGGTTTAAAAATTGTATGAACGCCTGGTATCTCTGGTAGTTATATAATGTGCCATACATTTTGTGCCGTTCATAGTGAGAGAAGAAGAGGAAGAGAGAGATAGAGAGAGAGGAAAGAATGGGGGAGGGAGAGGTAGAGAGAAAAGAGGGAGGAGAGAGAGAGGGAAGAGGGAGAGAAGAAGAAAGAAAAGATAAAGAGCCATACTACTTTGTTGAGGGGTTCTATCTAAAATAGGTACTTTGGTTTAAAAATTGTATGAACGCCTGGTATCTCTGGTAGTTATGCAATGTGCCATACATTTTGTGCCGTTCATAATATTTCTCTTGCTTCTAATTTCCAGTGGCTTCAGAAGCAGGCCGAAGCTCGGCAGGCGTGCGGCTTCATCGCGGCCGACCTGCGGCCCGAGGAGAACAACCCGGACTGGGTGAAGGCCAAAGGCGACCAGATGTTCCGCGATGGCAACTATTTGGGGGCGGTGAGCGCGTATTCGCACGGCCTCCAGTTGTGTCCTAACTTGGCCTGTCTGTATTCTAACCGGGCTGCGGCCCACCTAGCGCTCAATAATTTGCACAAGGCCGTGGATGATGCTTCGGAGGTAAGATAGCGAATAAGGTAGAGTTTTTTTTCATGAGGCGCTTTAACATCTTAATAAATATGTCGTTCTCGCCAAACGCCGAGTTATATCACCATGGACTGTCTCAGGATTGAATTTAATCCGAGTTTTTTTTTTCAACATTCAATTAACCCTTTAATGCACAATTTTTAAGGAAAACTCATCATAAGGCAAGACGGGTTCGGTTGATTTTCACCTGGTGGAACAATTCGAGATGTTGATGACAATTTTGGAGGGGAAAAATTGTCCACATTGACTCTTCAACTTGGGCTGTACTTTTGATAAAGTGGCGTTATTGTGACTTTTGTGCAAGCATAGAGACTTGGTTATTGTAGATATTAATGTCACTAATCATCCTTCTAATTGCGATATTAGGAATCCGTTCTAAATCAACGGTAGGTACCTAATAAGTTCTCATTTGTTTGGAAAACTCTAAACCCAAATACAATTGAGAGTTGAGAGCAATAAATTCGGGGCAAAAATAAGTATTTCTGAAGTTTTTGATTTTTCTAATTTTTCCCGAAGGCATGTTTGATTTATTTATCATCCTATGTGGATAGGTATTTTACCAATAACGTAGGTTGATATGTCTTAGAATCTTAATCTCCCAACAGTTCCAAAGAGTGACAGGGAAGATGAGAAGATGCAAATCAATGCAAGATGCATGTTAATAGAGAACAAAGCAAAGAGAGTGACAGGGAAGATGAGAAGATGCAAATCAATGCAAGATGCATGTTAATAGAGAACAAAGCAAAAATATTAATGGTAGATTTCACCAATGACTTAATGAGAGATTGAACTCATGGGAGAATTTTGAATCATCCAAAAAGGAGTTTTTAATGATCCAAACAGGAGTTTTTAAAAACTCCTTCTTTTTGGATTACTAAAAACTCCTCTTTGGATCATTTAAACAGTTTAAACTCCTTTTTGGATGATTCAAATTTCTCCCATTAGTGAAATCTCTCATTAAGTCATTCGTGAAATCCACCATAAACAATAATATAGAGAACATTCAGAATGCATTTAGTAGTTTCCTGTGGATCATAAATTTATCGAATAAAGAAAGAATGCTAGAAGTGGGCTGATACCGGTCATTCACGCTCAGACTGTTTGGCAAATCTAAGTCTGTGAGGTCTCTCCGACCATCTGACAGACCTCGGTCGCATTCTACCTGATTTCCTGGAGAGTGCTTGCCCACTAAGGCCAAACAATCACTATCAGGTAGATCTGACAGGTACACCTGATCAGGTCCGCATATCAGGTCTACCTGATACCTCATGAGCACACACTATCAGGTAGACGTGACAGGTACAAGTACACCTGATCAGGTCCGCCTGTCAGACCCACCTGATAGAGAGAGTGGCCTTGGACAGATTCTCTTCAACCTTACCTAATTTCTTGATCAAATCAATCAGTTGCTTGATCGTCTGAGGATCTTCACTCAGCGCCTCCTCAACTTCTTCAACCTTACCTAATTTCTTGATCAAATCAATCAGTTGCTTGATCGTCTGAGGATCTTCACTCAGCGCCTCCTCAACTTCTTCTTCCTCTTCTATTGGAGCTTCAGTAGTTGTAGTGGTTGTGCTAGTGGTGGTCGAAGTTGTGGACGGCTCTTTCCGGTTGAACGTGGTTTTGGCGGTGGCCAGAGTGATGGGGGCTTTGGATGGGGCGGGTGTGGAGGCGGTCTTGATCTTGCACAGAACGTTGCGAGCGAAATCGCAAGAGTCGGCGCCTTTGTTGAAATATAAACCTGGAAGTCAGGGCAGAGTAAATTTATCCCTCAAAAAAACTCAACTGTGGAAAAGGGAACATGAACATTTCTTTGCAATAAATTCAGAAGGTTTTTGTTTGTAAGTTGTGTTTTGTAGCAATCCGTGACAATGGGAACTTGATCTTGCACAGAACGTTGCGAGCGAAATCGCAAGAGTCGGCGCCTTTGTTGAAATATAAACCTGGAAGTCAGGGCAGAGTAAATTTTATCCCTCAAAAAACTCAACTGTGGAAAAGGGAGCATGAACATTTCTTTGCAATAAATTCAGAATGTTTTTGTTTGTAAGTTGTGTTTTGTAGCAATCCGTGACAATGGGAACTGTTACAAGTGGTACTGTCGGCGTCTTTCCCCCGTTTTTTCATGAGGTTTGATTGAGGAAACTCTAAATACTGAGGAACTGAGGTCTTATCGTCCGAAAGCAAAAAGAGAAGAAAAACAGGATAGAAAGCCAGCTTTTCCGAGAACGAACCTTATCCTGAACAGAGCCACCCTGGGATGTCGTTGTACTTACCAGAAGGACAGGTAAACTGATGGGCCACGATACCCAAGTTGGATGGACCACTGTCCAGACACCAGAAGTATTTCTTGCAGTCCCTCGGATGAGGGAAGAAACCCTCGTCTTTGCATTTGAAATCTGAAAAGAGGAATTCAAGACGAAATGATCAGAACCTTTGCAGGGCCGTATACAGGATTTTGACGAAGGGAGGGGCGAGAGTCAAAACAGTGATGTACCGGGGAGGGGAGGCTATATACGGCCCTGCCTCGAGGAGAATGTAAAGCATACCCCTAAAGACATTCATAGATTTCATATTTCTCCTAAAGATAGGTAATCGCTGATACACCCAACAATTCGTCCGGGGCATTGAATCTGGAAGACACTCTGATCAGTTGGGGTGTGCTCACGAAACCGGTTGTCGTGTCTTTGGGAAGAGTTATACGTCTTTTACTTGGACTTGTTGATACTTCAAGGAAGAACTGTCCGTTCAAGAAGTTGCTGTCCTTTGTGTTGGCTTTTTCCTCATATTCAAGCTCTTTGATTAGTTCAGGGTTTTTGTAAGCTTTGATACTTCCCCTGTTCCTTGTAACATTGGCTTTTCTCTGAGGCTTGGTGCTGTCTTCAACAAGTTGAGATAGATTTGATGCTTGTGTTGTAGTTGTGTAGCGAGAATTCTTTCTTCTCGCGTTTATTCTATCAATCTCTTCTTGACTTATCCTCTTGACCAGTGGTGTTTCTAGAGGTGCAACAAGGTCGTTCTCGTCCTTGTTGAACTTCTTCTTTGTGTTTCTATTCCTATTGAAATATACAGCATCTTGATTGTCATTAGCTTTTGCTTGTTCTGTCGTGCTGTCAGGCGATGCGCTTGTTCTTCTGCGAGTGTTTACGTATGTTTTAATAATGGGCCTTCTTTGTGAATTCTCAGGATTATTCACAACTCTGTTTGAAGACTTGACACCCTCCGAAGGACTTGATGTATAGCTCTCATATTGTTGAGTTCCTCTCGAAACCAAGTTCCTGATTGTCGTGTAGATGCTAGATACTCGAGGGGTATCAGTTTGTGTAAAGAACGTAGATTTGGCCTCGTAATCATCAGTAGTTGTTTTTTCACTGCTTTCAGTACTTCCAAACAATTTATTGATATCTTCAATAACGTCTGTGTTCTCTACTGAGTTTTCTTGAGAGTTTTGAACGATGTTTTCAACAGTCTCCACAATGTCTTTGACTAGTGTTTCTTCTGTGGTAGGAATGAATGTTGTTATGAAGGTACTGTCCGACCGGGGAAAGTCTGTGGTAGTTTCTGCATAACCATTTTCCGTTGAACTGATCTCTTCGCCAGATCCATAACCAAGTGTAGAAGGAGCGGAATATTCTGTTGTTAGACCTGACTGTTCACCTGAACTATACCCACTATTTTCACCAGAGATTGAAGTTCCATCCAGTTGTTTTGGATTTCTGGCTTTCATTCTTATCCTGACTTCAATAACACGTTTCTTGTCATTTGGAGTGACATTATTGGAATCGTATTCCTCGCCTTCATATTCATTGGAATCGACAAGTTTCTGTCGATTTATCGTAGAGGTGTAGATCTTGTTGGATTTATATTTAGCTTGACCTCTTGAACGTATAACGACGCGTGTTGCGTTTCTTTTCTCACCTTCAACAGGGGCTACAGTCGTTGTTGTACTTCTTCCAAAAGATCGCCGTGTGGAACTCAATTGTCCTTCTGTTGTTGATCGCACTCTAATATTTTCCCTAGAACCCTCAAGAGTTGATCGTCTACTAGTCAAAGGTCTCGTAAACCTAACGGCAGAACTTGGAGTTACATTGTTGTCAATTTCGTTCTCGTATATTTGTCCATCTTCGTTCTGCTCCTGAGTTTCTAAAATTTCTTTGATTTTGTCTTCAATAATTTTATCTTTGTTGATTTCAATCTCTCCGCTGTCAACAGTTGGCTTGGTTGTTCTTAAAATATATTTGTACTTCGCAGTAACCGGACCGTCTGCTAGGGTTGTTATTTCTGTGTCTTCCTCGGACGATGACGATGCTGTTGAGCTTCTTACTCTCCCGAAATATTTCCTAGTTGATCCCGTGGCTTCCGCTTGGTTGTTCTTAAAATATATTTGTACTTCGCAGTAACCGGACCGTCTGCTAGGGTTGTTATTTCTGTGTCTTCCTCGGACGATGATGATGCTGTTGAGCTTCTTACTCTCCCAAAATATTTCCTAGTTGATCCCGTGGCTTCTACTGATTCCTCACTAGCAGGTGAGGTATTCTTATTGAATCGGTGAATGGAAGAGTACTTTTTAGTAGACGTGTCTTTCTCAGCGTCAACTTTCGGTTTTGTTTTGAATCGGGAATATTTATTTTTGCCGTCACTGTCCGGTTTTAGTGTGGTAGTTGTTGTCTGGGTGTTGGTGCGGTTTCTATTGAACGTGATAAATCGTGAGTGGTTTGCTGGTTTCCTCAGTGGCAGGCGTAACGTTGAGCTGACAGGTGAAAGCGTTGAGCTACTTGTTGATTCCGTTTCAGAAGACGATTCTAGTGAAGACGAACCTAAGGTAGTCAGTATAGCTTCATCCAAAGCCTTGGTTGACAAAGATACTTTTGAATCTCTCGAATCTAGTGGCGCAGGAGTGTTTTTAGTGAAGATACCATCCATGGCTCTTCCCTCTTCAGAATGTCTCTCGTCGTCCGTATGATTGACCTTGATTTTTGTCTTGTGGGTGATGGCATCCTCCATTATTGAAGTCACAACGCTTGTCCAAGTCGACGTCCGGTACACTGAAGCAACTGGGTCCGTGGCCGGTGTTACTATAAACACACTCACCTTCTCTCTGGGTCGAGTAGTGGTGGTGGTTATAATTTTCGGTGGCAGTGCATCTAGCTCTTCGTCAGAGTCAACTACTGGTTCTTCCTCTTCGCTGAGGCTTTGTTTATCTTCGGCAGACGAAGTGTCGATGACTTTTGGTTTAGGTCTCCTGAGAGTAACGTATCTGCAAGAAATCAAGGTGGTATTAAATGACATTCAAGGGATTATTAGTCATGACGATTCGGGGGGAAGTAAAATAGTTAAATGGCTACCAGCCTTCGCCGACAAAGCTTGGATTAATGATGTCCAACTTACTCGCTGTCAATACCAAACAGTGCCTCTTTGGCGGCTTCAATGATGGGGTAAGGTCTGCCATGGCAGGTACCTCGGAAGAAGTAAAAACAAAAAACTTACACATCCTTAGGTTACAAAATAACAGACACCTTTGTCATTCTTTTTCCTCTGTCGATTACCATTAATTACTGGAGGACCTGGAGGTAGGCGAACGTCAAGCGTTTAAAGCAAATCCTCCGCAACACTTACCAGGTAGACTGTTCACTTCTTGCGCCAATGTGGACGGTGCTAGCGGTGCTTGCGTGCTGCTGCTTCCACCTATTGGTCGTCTCCTTCTGAAGACTCCCCTAGTGGTTTGAGATTCGGTCTGTGCAGGCCTGGTTTAGGTCTCCTGAGAGTAACGTATCTGCAAGAAATCAAGGTGGTATTAAATGACATTCAAGGGATTATTAGTCATGACGATTCGGGGGAAAGTAAAATAGGTTAATGGCTACCCGGCTGGGGTAGTACTTCGGACGGCAGTCGGTCGTCGGGTGAAGGCAAGACGGGTTCGGTTGATTTTCACCTGGTGGAACAATATTCGAGATGTTGATGACAATTTTGGAGGGGAAAAATTGTCCACATTGACTCTTCAACTTGGGCTGCACTTTTGATAAAGTGGCGTTATTGTGACTTTTGTAGGCAAGACGGGTTCGGTTGATTTTCACCTGGTGGAACAATTCGAGATGTTGATGACAATTTTGGAGGGGAAAAATTGTCCACATTGAGTCTTTCAACTTGGGCTGCACTTTTGATAAAGTGGCGTTATTGTGACTTTTGTGCAAGCATGGAGACTTGGTTATTGTAGATATTAGTGTCACTAATCATCCTTCTAATTGCGATATTAGGAATCCGTTCTAAATCAACGGTACCTAATAAGTTCTCATTTGTTTGGAAAACTCTAAACCCAAATACAATTGAGAGTTGAGAGCAATAAATTCGGGGCAATAATAAGTATTTCTGAAGTTTTTGATTTTTCTAATTTTTCCCGAAGGGATGTTTGATTTATTTATCATTCTATGTGGATAGCTATTTTACCAATAACGTAGGTTGATAGGTATGTCTTAGAATCTTCAGTTAATCTCCTAACAGTTCCAAAGAGTGACAGGGAAGATGAGAAGATGCAAATCAATGCAAGATGCATGTTAATAGAGAACAAAGCAAAAATATTAATGGTAGATTTCACAAATGACTTAATGAGGAATTGAACTCATGGGAGAATTTTGAATCATCGAAAAAGGAGTTTTTAATGATCCAAACAGGAGTTTTTAAAAACTTCTTCTTTTTGGATCACTAAAAACTCCTCTTTGGATCATTTAAACTCCATTTAAATTCAAAATTCTCCCATTAGTGAAATCTCTCATTACCTAAGTCATTCGTGAAATCCACCATAAACAATAATATAGAGAACATTCAGAATGCATTTAGTAGTTTCCTGTGGATCATAAATTTATCGAATAAAGAAAGAATGCTAGAAGTGGGTTGATACCGGTCATTCACGCTCAGACGGTTTGGCAAACCTAAGTCTGTGAGGTCTCTCCGACCATCTGACAGACCTCGGTCGCAAGCTTTTTCCACTGATTGTCTGTCTAAGGTAGTCTGAGTGTGAGTGGCCGACATTAGAAGTAAAATTTCGTCAAAATGATAGGTACGCAAATATTTACGCCCAGTTGCAGATTAACCATACCATTTTTCGTATGCAAAACTAGAAGTAGAATCAAGTAGATATTTCGAGAGATAGTAGGGGGAGGAATAGAAATATGGTCGCAAGCTTTTTCCACTGATTGTCTGTCTAAGGTAGTCTGAGTGTGAGTGGCCGACATTAGAAGTAAAATTTCGTCAAAATGATACGCAAATATTTACGCCCAGTTGCAGATTAACCAAAGCATTTTTCGTATGCAAAACTAGAAGTAGAATCAAGTAGATATTTCGAGAGATAGTAGGGGGAGGAATAGAAATAGCTTTCCGCTGCACTGTTTAGGATGGTTAAATAACTTGCAACTGGTCGTAAGCAGATTGTAAGTCTAAAAAACAACAATGTTTATGGAACCCTCAGGTGAAAATAGTTTTAGTAGATTTATCACTAATGTCACCGTCAAGACCAACATATCACCTGAAATTTCGATCACCTTTTCAAACACCTCTGGATTAAACTATTCAGCCTTAGTTGTAAGTGTTTTTCAAGGCAACCAGTAAGACAAGGCTCCGTCTGAGGGTTTTGTCTTCCAACATTAGTCCAGTACCTATTATTGGTATAACATTCACCATGAATCAAAAAGTATTCTTAAAACTAAAATTATTCAATGAGAAAATTAATATAAAACAGTCATAGGTAAGAAATGATCTTATGGGGAAAACAGATAAACAAGGCAACCAGTAAGACAAGGCTCCGTCTGAGGGTTTTGTCTTCCAACATTAGTCCAGTACCTATTATTGGTATAACATTCACCATGTTTAAAATGAATCAAAAAGTATTCTTAAAACTAAAATTATTCAATGAGAAAATTAATATAAAACAGTCACAGGTAAGAAATGATCTTATGGGAAAAACATGAAAGATTGATAGAAAAAACAAGCAAATCAATTCTTAAACAAATATGGAAAGAGATAGATAAATTAAGAAATCAATAGTTCTAAAAGAGGACCGGTTCAAACCCAGTTACTTCAGGAACGTAGTTTCGACTTCATGCCAAACATGCAACAACAGTAACAGTTAGTAGGTATTACCTCTCCAGCATCGCTCTTGTCGACATTTGGCGATTTAAGAGGAAAATAAATCGATTCGGCTCGCACGAAATTTTCGTCCGGGCGTAGTTTCGACTTCATGCCAAACATGCAACAACAGTAACAGTTAGTAGGTATTACCTCTCCAGCATCGCTCTTGTCGACATTTGGCGTTTTAAGAGGAAAATAAATCGATTCGGCTCGCACGAAATTTTCGTCCGGAGAAATTTTTACACAAACGAATTCTGTCGTAGTAAAAAAAGGTTTGATAGAAAGAACTGTAACAACGAAGGTCTTATCGTTCCAAAATCAAAGAAAGAAAGAAAGAAAGAAAGAAAGAAAGAGGACAGGGTAGGAGAAAGCCAGCCGTTCCGAGAACGAACCTTATCTGTTAGGGATAAAGTTCCCACCTTAACTCCACACAGAAAAAGGCCACTTTGAGGTTTAGATGTAGAGGCGGATGTCCCAAAGCATGGGTAAGATTCTACAAATCTACGAAGGATAAAGTTCGTCTTGGAAGCTTCCAAGGCAGACTCGCTACCCTCCAATTTAACTCGGCATATCAATCTCTTCTTGACTTATCCTCTTGACCAGTGGTGTATCTAGAGGTGCAACAAGGTCATTCTCGTCCTTGTTGAACTTCTTCTTTGTGTTTCTATTCCTATTGAAATATACAGCATCTTGATTGTCATTAGCTTTTGCTTGTTCTGTCGTGCTGTCAGGCGATGCGCTTGTTCTCCTGCGAGTGTTTACGTATGTTTTAATAATGGGCCTTCTTTGTGAATTCTCAGGATTATTCACAACCCTGTTTGAAGACTTGACTTCCTGCGAAGGATATGATGTATAGCTCTCATATTGTTGAGTTCCTCTCGAAACCAAGTTCCTGATTGTCGTGTAGATGCTAGATACTCGAGGGGTATCAGTTTGTGTAAAGAACGTAGATTTGGCCTCGTAATCATCAGTAGTTGTTTTTTCACTGCTTTCAGTACTTCCAAACAATTTATTGATATCTTCAATAACGTCTGTGTTCTCTACTGAGTTTTCTTGAGAGTTTTGAACGATGTTTTCAACAGTCTCCACAATGTCTTTGACTAGTGTTTCTTCTGTGGTAGGAATGAATGTTGTTATGAAGGTACTGTCCGACCGGGGAAAGTCTGTGGTAGTTTCTGCATAACCATTTTCCGTTGAACTGATCTCTTCGCCAGATCCATAACCAAGTGTAGAAGGAGCGGAATATTCTGTTGTTAGACCTGACTGTTCACCTAAACTATCCCCACTATTTTCACCAGAGATTGAAGTTCCATCCAAGTTGAACTGATCTCTTCGCCAGATCCATAACCAAGTGTAGAAGGAGCGGAATATTCTGTTGTTAGACCTGACTGTTCACCTGAACTATACCCACTATTTTCACCAGAGATTGAAGTTCCATCCAGTTGTTTTGGATTTCTGGCTTTCATTCTTATCCTGACTTCAATAACACGTTTCTTGTCATTTGGAGTGACATTATTGGAATCGTATTCCTCGCCTTCATATTCATTGGAATCGACAAGTTTCTGTCGATTTATCGTAGAGGTGTAGATCTTGTTGGATTTATATTTAGCTTGACCTCTTGAACGTATAACGACGCGTGTTGCGTTTCTTTTCTCACCTTCAACAGGGGCTACAGTCGTTGTTGTACTTCTTCCAAAAGATCGCCGTGTGGAACTCAATTGTCCTTCTGTTGTTGATCGCACTCTAATATTTTCCCTAGAACCCTCAAGAGTTGATCGTCTACTAGTCAAAGGTCTCGTAAAACTAACGGCAGAACTTGGAGTTACATTGTTGTCAATTTCGTTCTCGTATATTTGTCCATCTTCGTTCTGCTCTTGAGTTTCTAAAATTTCTTTGATTTTGTCTTCAATTATTTTATCTTTGTTGATTTCAATCTCTCCATGTGGATGGAGCTGGAAAGAGGGAGACTATGGTCAGATTTGATTGTGCAACTTGGATTTTTAGATTGTGGCCCCTTTAATTCCGTACGAAACAGTGTTGTGCACTGTTAGGCTAGTACCTAGTACCACATGGTGAAATACCTACTCAGAACAATATACTTCTAGTTCTTACTCCAGGTCGTACCTACCAATATTGACTTGTCCACAAACGTTGACACTTGAAAATGGTCCAAAATGCGACCGATATAAATCCTATAAGGACAGGGGTTAGAATAAGTCCTTCATTCGTGAATTCTAAAACAGTACTCACTCTGTGGATGGAGCTGGAAAGAGGGAGACTATGGTCAGATTTGATTGTGCAACTTGGATTTTTAGATTGTGGCCCCTTTAATTCCGTACGGAACAGTGTTGTGCACTGTTAGGCTAGTACTAGGCACACGGTGAAATACCTACTCAGAACAATATACTTCTAGTTCTTACTCCAGGTTGTACCTACCAATATTGACTTCTCCACAAACGTTGACACTTGAAAATGGTCCAAAATGCGACTGATATAAATCCTATAAGGACAGGGGTTAGAATAAGTCCTTCATTCGTGAATTCCAAAACAGTACTCACTTTAGTTTATTCTAGTTTATTCAATCAGTACCTATGTACCTACCTAATTTGTTTAATATTCAGTTTATTATTATTCTTGATTTGATTGCGACAAATTTCGAGATCAGAGCTCATTTGTGTGAGAAAATGTGAAAAAAATCCCCCAAAAACCAGTTTTTTTTTGGTTTTTTGGCTTGTTGTGTGAGAAAATGTGAAAAAAATCCCGCAAAAACCAGTTTTTTTTGGTTTTTTGGCTTTATGGTTTTCTGGACAAAATTTGCACCACCATTTTCGTGTTCCTGGTAAAAAGACCTTTAATTTGATATATAGGTCGACCAGGTTTGGATAAGTCCTTCTATGGGCACAGACAGACAGACAGACAGACAGACAGACAGACGACACCGAAGCGAATACAATAGTCCGTCCATTACACCTTTTTATTACTATTGTAATAATAAAGGAAGGACGGACTAAAAACGAAAGGTACTGGACTACATGGAATATCAAAAACAACAGCCTGCGGCGATAGTACGTTGAATGCACCAGTCCCCAATTAATCACTAAAGTTAAGAAACGTTGCGCATGGCTAGTTTATCGGAGAGGAGTACAATCACGTTCTGCTTTTCCCGGCTTCACTCAGCTTGGGTGAGTTTATTGTGAAAAGGCGGGTAGCTTGTCACTGAATAGAGCTTAAAACCAACATCATGGACATTAGACAATCGCGTGTTGCTGGCTTTTTCTGGCCCACTCAGCCTGGGTGAGGTTAATGGGAGGTGGCTAACTTACCACTGCCAGGATCAGGAGTAGTGGGTGGCTCAGGCGTTGTCAGCGAGTCTGGTGTTGTAGTGCTGGTTGTTTTGGACACGGAAGACTTGCTGGGAGTTGACTTGGGGCGAGTTCGTTAAAATGAAAAACTGAACGGGACGCCGGGACACCCCCTGAAATTCGGGACTGTCCCGGCCAATTCGGGACGTTTGGCAAGCCTACTTAACTCCAACAGTTCATCGGAAGCTGATACATTCAAAGTGATACATACGACATGCATACAATTTTCGCCCAATGAAAAAAAAGTGCTATCGCCGCTGGCTACTTACTTGTTGAGTTTCTTCACGTCATATCCCTTATCGATGTACTCAAGACCAGCGGGAACTGCCATGGTAAGAAGTAGACGAGGTCTGCCTGTCTTCTCAGACTCGCGCTCAAATTCTTCTCGAAGTTCCTGTGGAAAGAGAAGAGAAATTATTAGATTTGCAACCTTAGGAGATTTGGTTGAAGATGGAAGTCTGGAAGAATAGAATAGAAGCGTTGTCAAATTTTGACTTTGCGGGCGGAGTGCTACTGTGCTCCTTAATATAATATGTACCTTGCTTGTAGGTATTCGTACTACGAGAATAAGACTAAAAAGTCCCGTTTCGTCTGTCGAGTTCGTTTGGTGGAGGTGGACACTTTGGAGTCCTTGGACGACGGAGATTTGGTTGAAGATGGAAGTCTGGAAGAATAGAATAGAAACGTTGTTAAATTTTGACTTTGCGGGCGGAGTGCTACTGTGCTCCTTAATATATCTTGCTTGTATTCGTACTACGAGAATGAGACTTGCAGAGAATGTCTCAGGCGAAGCGTTAACCTTGGCTGGTTGTCGCCACCTTCTTCTCTAGAGTCTACAACTACAAACTGATGAAGAATCCAAATTAATAAACAGATACCATTGATACCTCACGTACGTACATTTGGTACATCCCGCCAAGTCACTTAAATTTGGTAGGTACACCTATAAATTTATCCAAGGTAAATTGGTACCTTATGTACCAATAATATAAGAAGAATAACCCGAGCTTTCATACCATGAGGTAATGAAGTATTATTAGAAATTGGATAGTTGATTAGCGGATACACACGTGAGAAAAAAGAATGGTCTTAGTAGAAGCTCACACCATAATCAGTGAAACTATTCTTAGATAAATAATATGTTCGAATAAGAATAACAGACGTATTACCAAAATACAAGTACCTACCATGTAGGTAGAATCCAAGGAAAATTTCTCAGTAGGTTCTGGGCCGTATTCGGTTCTTCTCTGGGCTAGTAGGGTCTCTTTTTCTGAACAAGTTGTACAGTTCACTAAAACTAGACCAACAGTTAGGTACAGGTAGAAGTACTTTGCGGTCCCAAAGAAAATTTCACAAAAAAGGTATGATTCCGCCCTACATGACCGATAAGACAATATATGGATTCAACCCTTTTAGAGGTAAGTAATTCTCTTATTTTAAGTGAAATTATTTGATAAATAATAAATTTGTTGTTTTCTTTATTATAATTGTATGCTGATTCTGTTGTGGGGTTAAAGAACCTATATCAAAATTTTCTTTGTTTTACCTAGGGCACATATTATGTTCCTTTCAATTGCTGTTGTTCTATTGTGTTTCTTAGTTCTAATTTGGTTCTGGTTTTCACAGGGTCCTAGTATGGGAGATAAGTCAAGTGCGGTGATGAGTGGCTAAAAGCCATGGCCGCGGCCTCAAATTATCAGCGCATCATGTGAACCCCAAATGTGAACTCCAAACTTCACCTCAAATGTGAACTCCAATTTACACCTCATATTACACCTCAATGTGAACCTCAAATTGCAACAGATGAACCTCAAGTGATCAGAATGCACCATGTGCAGCTCAAATGCATCACCAAGCACCGAGGTCACCATCAGCCTAATGGACCCAAAATCCAGTCCACCACCCAATAACTCCCAGACAACTCCCATAGATCAATGTTCCAAGTTTTTCCAATCAGATGCTCAAAAATCAATTCTCCAGTATGAATTACAAGTATCCAAGTTCTTCAGTTTGATAGTCAAGTTTCAAGTTCTCCCGTCAAGATTGTGAAAATGTTCCAGAAGCTCATTCGGTAGACTGTTCACTTCTTGCGCCAATGTGGACGGTGCTAGCGGTGCTTGCGTGCTGCTGCTTCCACCTATTGGTCGTCGCCTTCTGAAGACTCCCCTAGTGGTTTGAGATTCGGTCTGTGCAGGCCTGGCCCTGATTGGTGCGTCTGTGCTGGAAACTGTGGCTGGGGTAGTACTTCGGACGGCAGTCGGTCGTCGGGTGAAGGCAAGACGTCTTCTGCGAGTGTTGACATAGGTTTTAATAATGGGCCTTCTTTGTGAATTCTCAGGATTATTCACAACTCTGTTTGAAGACTTGACACCCTCCGAAGGACTTGATGTATAGCTCTCATATTGTTGAGTTCCTCTCGAAACCAAGTTCCTGACTGTCGTGTAGATACTGGATACTCGAGGGGTATCAGTTTGTGTAAAGAACGTAGATTTGGCCTCGTAATCATCAGTAGTTGTTTTATCACTGCTTTCAGTACTTCCAAATAATTTATTGATGTCGTCAATAACGTCTGTGTTCTCTACTGAATTTTCTTGAGAGTTTTGAACGATATTTTCAACAGTCTCCACAATGTCTTTCACTAGTGTTTGTTCTGTGGTAGGAATGAATGTTGTTATGAAGGTACTATCCGACCGGGGAAAGTCTGTGGTAGTTTCTGCATAACCATTTTCCGTTGAACTGATCTCTTCGCCAGATCCATAACCAAGTGTAGAAGGAGCGGAATATTCTGTTGTTAGACCTGACTGTTCACCTGAACTATTTTCACCAGAGATTGAAGTTCCATCCAGTGTTCCTTGTAACATTGGCTTTTCTCTGAGGCTTGGTGCTGTCTTCAACAAGTTGAGGTAGATTTGATGCTTGTGTTGTAGTTGTGTAGCGAGAATTCTTTCTTCTTGCGTTTATTCTATCAATCTCTTCTTGACTTATCCTCTTGACCAGTGGTGTATCTAGAGGTGCAACAAGGTCATAACTAGGCTGATTTTATACGAATTTTATCGCAATTCTATCGCTTTCTGGACCAAACTATGACGCTACCCAACCCTGTTTACTCGAGCAAGAGGCGGGGGACACTCTACTCCTTACACCCCAGGCCGGCGGACCAGTTACAAATGCCACCGATGGGGTCGAACGAAAGCCCTTTCGGACAGGTGTACTCCCATCCCAGGAGACTACCATTGAGACCGTTCTCCATTTTGGCACAGGAGATGAACTTCTTGCAGGAGAAAGGATGAGGGAAGTTGCCCATGTCCAGACACTCGATGTAGCCGTCTGTGTGAATACGCACCTGGGAATTATGAATAAAACAATAAAGTATTAGAAATGTAAATAAAGACCATGAAACTCCATTTCGTGTGTTGATCCTCCCTATAGGCCGGGCGGAACTTAAATAAGAACTATTTTGAAAATATTGCTCATAAATATCTCGGCCAATTACCTACTAGAAACTAGTCATCCATGTGGATCACCAAAACGGACGTATCTCTTTACCAGCCGGGACAGAGCGAAAAAGCTCCTTCAGGAAAACCCTGCCACTTAAAAGTAATAAATCGGTGGTCAAATGCTCTGAACTCTGGATTGTGATAAGTTTAAGGTCTTCTCACATATATGAATGGAATGGATCCCATGTCCAGACACTCGATGTAGCCGTCTGTGTGAATACGCACCTGGGAATTATGAATAAAACAATAAAGTATTAGAAATGTAAATAGAGACCATGAAACTCCATTTCGTGTGTTGATCCTCCCTATAGGCCGGGCGGAACTTGAATAAGAACTATTTTGAAAATATTGCTCATAAATATCTCGGCCAATTACCTACTAGAAACTAGTCATCCATGTGGATCACCAAAACGGACGTATCTCTTTACCAGCCGGGACAGAGCGAAAAAGATCCTTCAGGAAAACTCTGCCACTTAAAAGTAATAAATCGGTGGTAAAATGCTCTGAACTCTGGATTGTGATAAGTTTGAATGGGATAGAATTCAAGGTTCCAGCAAACAAGCTTAACAAACAGCACCCTTAGAAGTGAATCAGAAAAAATAAACTTACCTTGCCGCTGAGCGGAATCTCAATCGGTTCTATTCCGTACAGTTCATCGTCCGTGTAGTCATACTGGCTCTGGCCCGCCGACGCGACCAGCTTCCGCGAGAACGGCTTCTCCTTGGGCCGTGGCGCTTGGGCGCGGAGGAAACCTCTGTGCGGCGTTTCAACTGGAGTCACCGTACCCCGGACCGGGACATATTCAGGGCGGAGAGCGGGGCTTTCCTCGGGGCGAACCGTACCCCGTCCTGGGACATACTCTGGGCGGAGAGAGGAGCTGTCTTCCGGGCGAATGTATTGAGAGTTGTCCACCTGTGATGGGCGGAGATATTGGCTGATCTGCGGGGAAGTACGGAGGAGAGGGGTGGACTGTTGGGTTTCCTGGCTTTGGGAGAAGATGTTGACGGGTTGTCGATAGACGGCTGATGTGCGCCGGAGTTTCTCCGTTGTGGATGGAGCTGGAAAGAGGGAGACTATGGTCAGATATGATTGTGCAACTTGGATTTTTAGATTGTTGCCCCTTTAATTCTGTACGGAACAGTGTTGTGAACTGTTAGGCTAGTACTAGGAACACGGTGAAATACCTACTCAGAACAATATACTTCTGGTTCTTACTCCAAACTACGCGTAATTCAGTACCAATCCCAACCTGGTTGTCACCGTCGACTGAACTTCAGACCTAGCCATTCGTTGATCCACTAGGGCAGCGACATTCAACCTTTTTGAGAAGCAACCCCCCTGGCAAACGTATAAGTTGTCTGTGACACTCCACCCCCAAAGTTTAAATGTAAAAGTTATATAAAGAAATATTTGTAAAAAAAACCCTTAATTTTGTTGATTTTTTAAAGGTAAATTTGGTTCAAAGGGATCAATTTACAGGTAGATCCTCAGCCGTGAACCCCTGGATTTGTCTCGTGAGGTTGCGTCCATCCTTACCTTATCTTTGGCGATTTCCTGGTCATCATATCCCACCCACTGGTTGCCCTTGAACGCATAGGGCCCCATGGCGCGGGGGTTGGGGTGCTCCACACTCCAATCGTCGCTCTTCAAACTACTGCAAATCTGAGAGGAAGCAAAAGGAATTCCGTTTTTGAGCGAACGATGTGCAATAGAAGGTAGAAGAATAATAGTATGTTAAGTTTGATTTAGAGGTAACTATATTTTGTGTACCTATTTATGTACGGATAGGGCTTTTGATCGGAAAACCAAATGACTGTGTTGCTGAGATTTTGAGGCAAACATCGGAAATTCCAATGCACAGGACTCAGGTGTAATGATCTGCAGGTAGACTATATCTTCAAAGAGACATAATTTATATAACGGATGGAGAATACTCACAAAATCTAAGGATTAAGATCTCCCTAGTAGGTATACAATTCTCTAAAATATGGTTCCAATGAAATTACACCTTGCTACTTGAAAGTTTTACCTCATAGTAAGCCAAATATCCTTTCTCCCGAGTGGCATCCCCTTGTTCTATTACAACCTATTCCTCACGTCTGGACCGCGTAGCGTATGAAGCTTGTACAGTATGTACAGTGGTACATTGACACAAGAACCCCTCCTCTTTCTTCCCAGCCTTTCTACTAGGGTCGGCGTTAATTACAACCTATTCCTCACGTCTGGACCGCGTAGCGTATGAAGCTTGTACAGTATGTACAGTGGTACATTGACACAAGAACCCCTCCTTTTTCTTCCCAGCCTTTCTACTAGGGTCGGCGTTGCCACAAGAAGACCAATAGATGTAAAATCATCGATTCAAAACAGGGCTCTTGTTTCACCAGGGCCAGTTTAATAAGATCTTTTTCCTTAAAAGACCCTTTTCCTTTGTATATTTTCATTCAACTTTGAACTTTAACCAATTAAGAAAACTTTACATTGAAATGGGGCTCTTTTCGGACAAAATTCCCGTGTGCAAAGTCCAGGACTATTGCATTAAGAAAACTTACTTGTGTGACCCTTCTCAGGCCAAACTTACTTCTGGGTCACCTCAGGCTCTTCCTCGGCCTCCTCCTTCACAGGAGCGGCAGTACCTGACGAGCCCCTGTTCCGGGACAAGGTGACGTATTTGGGCGTGGCCGGTTTCTCCTCATAAGGGTCCGTCTCTTCCTGAGGGCTGGCGGTGGTTGACTGGCGGCGCCGGAAGATACTTTGGTATTTGGGCGTCACCGTGGTGGGTACTGTGTCCTCTTGGTCTTCTGGTTCTTCTTCAGGAGCTGGCGTCGTCGATGGTCTACGGAGAGAAAATGTGGGCCGGGAGGAGATGTAGAAGGATAAATAAGTTTGACTTGAGAGACAAAGTAACATTTTGTTCTCGTGTTTTTATGAAGACGAAAATTGGAATTGTACTTTCGTGAAATTTAGCGAGATTAACGCTTTAGCTCATTTTTCTTTCGCCATTCTAGTCATGTTATTTCTTTTAACATTCTAACTAGAATTCAATCTAAATCTAGACAGTGTTCAAGTAAGCACGCCTGTGTATTCGGCAGGTTTTTTCTCACCTTCACAGATCGGGGTCAACCTGAAGATAACCTTTTGAAATGTGGGGTAGATATCTACTTAGCTGACATTTATGTCCTTTATTACACCATTAGAGGTAGTTTATTCGATCTAATTGTACTTTCGTGAAATTTAGCGAGATTAACGCTTTAGCTCATTTTTCTTTCGCCATTCTAGTCATGTTATTTCTTTTAACATTCTAATTAGAATTCAACCAGTAAGCACGCCTGTGTATTCGGCAGGTTTTTTCTCACCTTCATAGATCGGGGTCAACCTGAAGATAACCTTTTGAAATGTGGGGTAGATATCTACTTAGCTGAAATTTATGTCCTTTATTACACCATTAGAGGTAGTTTATTCGATCTAGCCTTACCTTTAGTCTCCATTCTAGTTCATCCGCTTACCTTTCTCTCTGAATCGTCTTATACTTGGGTCTCTCCTTACTGGACGACGCAGTCTCATCTTCGCTGAACTTGATCCCTTGATTCTGAGGTCCTGGACCGTTTTGCTGTCTACCGGACGAGTGTCGAGTGCCTGCGTTCGCTAGAACTCTGTCGTATAGGCTTCTACTGATCGGGGAGAAGAAGAAGAAAGAACAATAAAGGGGACTTAGCTAAAAAGAACTCGCATAACTTACAATACTAAGCTGAGCTTCAAAGTTGTACTCTCCGTCTTCCTCCAGAGGGAATAGAGGGGAGTGGTGATTGACGGCAGGTTCGAAAGCTGAGTGATAGTCATACGATAGGATGTTCATGAAATCTAGGTATCTGAAAGCAAAAGTAGACAATAAATACATAATCAGTTTTCATGTATTACTATACTATCATAATTTTTAATGTCAATCTACATAATATTTATGACTGCTAAAGATTAAGTTACTCGCCTACTCACATTAACGTCACCCAGTGTGAGTGGGCCAGAAAAAAACAGCAGTATGATACGACTGCTAAGGTGGTAAATCATCCGGATACCAACCAAGCGGAACGTCGCTTAACTCTAGGCTTGCCAAATATCCAAAATGTCGATTCGGGACGCGAATTCGCGAACATAATTGCCAAATCCGCGAACATTAGTCGTCGTTATCTATGGACCAGAACATGATGCCTCCCAACTTCTGATCGTTGACGTATTTGGCCTGCAACAAGAATCGAACGGGGTTTAACAGATTGAAAAATTGGTTTTCCATGGCTGGAAAACTGCATCCTTTTTATATAATTCACCAGTTTATGACCTCAGTAGGGATCAATACCCCACTATCCACTATCTGCCGCGAACTCCCGAAGGGTTGTTGTAAAGTTCATGTACCTATCTCTGGAGGCTTCAGGAATCTCCCAGATATAGGAAGGCTTGAATAACTAGAAAACTTTCACCGCAGAGGGTGGAAAGAATCAGAGTTGACTGACTAATTATTGTCTATGACTGATTTCGATTGAGAGTTAAGAGAGAACATTCAGTTTCATGAAGGTATACCGTCGAAAAAATGTGTCCGAAGACATCCTACCGAAGACATCCTGGTATTGGTATAAGTAGGGTCATCGGCTATAAATAATAAACGCCCTATGTCTCTTAGACCTGGTTAGATCTTTTATGACTTTCCCTATAGTTATTTAGAAGAGCCCTAGATTTCTTACGAAGGCCAGGGTTCTTTTAGGACCGATTTCTTTGACTTCTTTAGGTATTATCCTACACTGGAGTTGAATACCTATCCTAGAGTACAGATCCTTACCTTGTCTTTGGCGATTTCTTGGTCGTCATATCCCACCCACTGATTGCCCTTGAACGCATAGGGCCCCATGGCCCTAGGGTTGGGGTGCTCCACGCTCCAATCGTCGCTCTTCAAACTGCTGCAAATCTGAGAAGAAACAAAAGGAATTCCGTTTTTGAGCGAACGATGTGCAATATCAATCTTTCTGAAACTTAATCGCCTCTAACTCCCGACCAGTACAGAGTAAATATGTCAAATAATAGTGAGAATAGTAGGAAATTTTGTTTTCTAACTAATAGACAGATCGAGAAGCGACTGAGCGACCTCTGACGAGAAGCGACTGAGATATTAGCGAAAAAGAGAGAAGGGTTTGGTCAAGTTTGGTGTAGGCCTCGGCTCTCATGGGTTAAGCTTCTACGAATCTCTTACCTCATAGTAAGCCAAATATCCTTTCTCCCGAGTGGCGTCCCCTTGTTCACCAGGGCCGTCGGCAGGGGCTCCTATCTGGTTGGATTCCGGGTTGAATAACGTGTAGGATCGCCCATAGGTGGGGATACCCAGGACTAGCTTGTCTGGGTCCGCCCCTGATTTGAGGTAGTGCTTGATGGTGTGGTCCTGTAGGGGGAAAATGAAGAGATTAGAATAATATAGAATGGAATCGAATAGAAAAGAATATACCTTATTTTTCCTGCCGGAATGAGACTTGTTCAAGGGTTGGTTGATTAAAAGCTCAGTTTGACGAAAGTTGTTTCCATTTTTCTAGATTCTCATTTAGGAATCCAGTGAAGTTAGGAAAAAGAAACACAACTATCTGTATTAATTATGTATCGTACCATGTTAAACCCATAAAATACACGAGACCTTGTTTAGACTGCTGGGGTAAAGGGACTTTTTAGTCTCATTCGAGCAGGATAAACAAGGTATATTCTATTCTATTCTATCTCTGCAAGAATCGATTCTGATCACGTTAGTTTCACGTTATTTTCCGATATCGGAGGTACTACAAAGTAGATTTTTGTACATGAAATCAGATATAAATGAATGTGAAGTTGGCAACTGATATTTCAGGGCTTATATTTCACTCTACCTTGTATATTTCACTCTACCTTGTAAATTACTGTTTGAAATCCCGGGGAAAAAGGCAAGGCAGTAGAAAACATGCTAAATAATGATCTCCGCCGCCTCAAGTGTACCTATATAAAAAAAAGAAGTTGTATAGGTTCCCTATACGTAAGGGTAATAGAAAGTAAAAAAAAGTGGTCCTGTAGGGGGAAAATGAAGAGATTAGAATAATATAGAATGGAATGGAATGGAATAGAAAAGAATATACCTACCTTATTTTTCCTGCTGGAATGAGACTTGTTCAAGGGTTGGCTGATTGAAAGCTCAGTTTGACGAAAGTTGTTTCCATTTTTCTAGATTCTCATTTGGGAATCCAGTGGAGTTAGGAAACAGAAACACAACTGATCGGGGCTTTGCCTTCTTTGGTAAGCTGCTTTTCCAGCTCTTCGATTCCTC
This sequence comes from Diaphorina citri, assembly GCF_000475195.1. Classification (NCBI taxonomy): domain Eukaryota; kingdom Metazoa; phylum Arthropoda; class Insecta; order Hemiptera; family Psyllidae; genus Diaphorina; species Diaphorina citri. Next base: position 47,849 of record NW_007378921.1, on the reverse strand, counting down.
CTGAAATTTGGACGCAGATTCGTACTAGCTTACTTAACTCATCTTGTAGGGCTGTTTGCCCCTAAACTTAAGCCTGGGAGTGGCCTTTTTGTGTGTGGAGTTAAACAACATTGGACGTAACGGGAAGTTTTACCGTTTATTATTGTGATCAACTTGGCAATGAATTGAGGATGCTGATCGGGGCTTTGCCTTCTTTGGTAAGCTGCTTTTCCAGCTCTTCGATTCCTCCTGAAATTTGGACGCAGATTCGTACTAGCTTACATAACCCATCTTGTAGGGCTGTTTACCCCTAAACTTAAGCCTGGGAGGGGCCTTTTTGTGTGTGGAGTTAAATAACATTGCATGTAACGGGAAGTTTTACCGTTTATTATTGTGATCAACTTGGCAATGAATTGAGGATAAAATTCCATGCCTTGACTGGGATTTGAACCCACGACCTCTACCTGATTTCCTGGAGAGTGCTTGCCCACTAAGGCCAAACAATCACTATCAGGTAGATCTGACAGGTACACCTGATCAGGTCCGCCTATCAGGTCTACCTGATACCTCCTGAGCACACACACTATCAGGTAGACGTGACAGGTCCACCAATTCCATGCCTTGACTGGGATTTGAACCCACGACCTCTACCTGATTTCCTGGAGAGTGCTTGCCCACTAAGGCCAAACAATCACTATGAGGTAGATCTGACAGGTACACCTGATCAGGTCCGCCTATCAGGTCTACCTGATACCTCATGAGCACACACACTATCAGGTAGACGTGACAGGTCCACCTGATCAGGTCCAATCGAGACCTTGTTTAGACTGCTGGGGTAAAGGGACTTTTTAGTCTCATTCGAGCAGGATAAACAAGGTATATTCTATTCTATTCTATCTCTGCAAGAATCGATTCTGATCACGTTAGTTTCACGTTATTTTCCGATATCGGAGGTACTACAAAGTAGATTTTTGTACATGAAATCAGATATAAATGAATGTGAAGTTGGCAACTGATATTTCAGGGCTTGATATTTCACTCTACCTTGTAAATACTGTTTGAAATCCCGGGGAAAAAGGCAAGGCAGTAGAAAACTTGTTAAATAATGACCTCCGCCGCCTCAAGTGTACCTATATATAAAAAAAAGAAGTTGTATAGGTTCCCTATACGTAAGGGTAATAGAAAGTAAAATACTAGTATAGCTCCGCTATACTGTAGTAATAGAAAGTAAAAAAAGAAGAAGAAGAAAGAACAATAAAGGGGACTTAGCTAAAAAGAACTCGCATAACTTACAATACTAAGCTGAGCTTCAAAGTTGTACTCGCCGTCTTCCTCCAGAGGGAATAGAGGGGAGTGATGATTGACGGCAGGTTCGAAAGCTGAGTGATAGTCATACGATAGGATGTTCATGAAATCTAGGTATCTGAAAGCAAAAGTAGACAATAAATACCTAATCAGTTTTCATGTATTACTATACTATCATAATTTTTAATGTCAATCTACATAATATTTATGACTGCTAAAGTTTAAGTTACTCACATTAACGTCACCCAGTGTGAGTGGGCCAGAAAAAAACAGCAGTATGATACGACTGCCAGGGTGGTAAATCATCCGGATACCAACCAAGCGGAACGTCGCTTAACTCTAGGCTTGCCAAATATCCAAAATGTCGATTCGGGACGCGAATCCGCGAACATAATTGCCAAATACGCGAACATTATCGCAAAATCCACGAACATAATCGCGAAACCCGCGAACATAATCGCGAAATCCGCGAACATGTCGCAAAATCCGCGAACAAAATCACCAAATCCGCGAACATAATCGCGAAATCCGCGAACATAATCGCGAAATCCGCGAGCATAATCGCAAAATCCGCGAACAAAATTTCCAAATCCGCGAACATAATCACGAAATCCGCGAACGCGAACATAATCGCCAAATCCGCGAAAAAAATCGCGAAATCCGCGAACATAATCACGAAATCCGCGAACATAATCGCCAAATCCGCGAACAAAATCGCGAAATCCGCGAACAAAATCGCTAAATCCGCGAACATAATCGCGAAATCTGCGAACATAATCGCGAAATCCGCGAACAAAATCGCGAAACCCGCGAACATAATCGCGAAACCCGCGAACATAATCGCGAAATCCGCGAACATAATCGCCAAATCCGCGAACAAAATCGCCAAATCCGCGAACATAATCGCAAAATCCGCGAACATAATCGCCAAATCCGCGAAAAAAATCGCGAAATCCGCGAACAAAATCGCGAAATCCGCGAACGTAATTGCGAAATCCGCGAACATAATCGCGAAATCCGCGAACAAAATTCTTCGCACTCAACCTTAGCTCTCTCTTTAGCAAGGGGAATTTCAGGCTGGTATCCTTCCTGTTTAATGTCACCCAGCCAGACATAAACCTATGTATATCATAACTTACAATACTCAGTTGAGCTTCAAAGTTGTACTCGCCATCTTCCTCCAGAGGGAATAGAGGGGAGTGATGATTGACGGCAGGTTCGAAAGCTGAGTGATAATCATACGATAGGATGTTCATGAAGTCCAGGTATCTGGAAATGAAAATAGCAATCAATATAGAAGTTGTGTATGACGAGTTGACGAGGTTTGGTAGAGGGAACTGTAACAACGGAGATCTTAAGGTGTGTCCACACAGCTGATCAATTTTTGGACTCCATAAATTTAATCCTATTTTTTGGGGGTGTAGGGAGGGGGTTTGTATCTCGAACGGTTTGTCTGCTTTCAGTGAAATTTGCCAAATATGCTCAAGATATAAAGGAAATTTTCTGATTGAATAATTTATGGACTACTAACAGTACTAACTACTACTTATTATATGTAGACCTGATCGGACCTACGGGGATATACTGGCGATTTGGTAATTGTTCAGAAGCCACGTCAATGAAAAAGAAAACTCTTTTGTGTTTAACCTAACCCTATTGTTCTGGGTGAGACCTACAACAGTTCACTGGATCACTAGTTTAGTGCCATCCAGTATACCGTTCATCTTGCTAAGAGCATCCTCAGATCTTCACACTCATGTGCTAGGAATGTTGACTTGACTCTTAAGATCCAGTTCCTCAATCTCTTACGTCACGACAATGAGTCTTGTTGCTGTCAATTATCTCTTTGTTAGTCTGGACTGGCAAATTTTCCATTAGGTTTAACTTTGAGAAATGTGTAGGTATTTTGCGAAATTTTTGATCACGTATTCTTCTTCTTTACCTTCATCTTGTTGTTGTTCTTTTCCGTCTTCTTCTACTTTTTCTTATCCTTCTTCTTCTCCTTCTTCTTCCCCTTCTTGTTCTTCTCCTTATAGTTCTCCTTCGTCGTTTTTTTCTTCTTTTCCTCCTTCTTCTTGGTCTTTTTCATCTTTTCGATGGATTGTTTGCAAGGTCTGTGACTTCTACAGATTTAGCAAGCGACCTATGTCTCATTCCTTCATCTTTACGACCGACGTCAGTTATCGCAATGTCCTGTGTTACAATATTGGTCTCATGTATGACAACCTTACATTGTCTCTCAAATAACATTGTCTCCCTAAGTTTACATGCATTGTGTCTCAAATAATTACTATTGCGACAACATTTACAACTCTCAGAAGTTGTTAAATGAAAACAACACATTGCATGTCGTAAAACTCTAATGAGATAATAAAGAAAATATTGAAATTTACTGAATTTACTTTAATAAATACTGAAGATTAACCCATTGAGGGAATGTGAAGTCACGGTGTTGTTCAAATGACGATAAATAGGGCTGATAGTAGTGATACCTACCTACCCACCTCTCACGAACGACTGCTTTACTTCGGATGATTACAACACCTAAAGAAGTCAAAGGAATCAGTCCTAAAAGAACCCTAACCTTCGTAAGAAGTCTTCTCCGTGAGTCCTACAGTTCAGTCAAGTGAACGGAAACTTGACCGCGAAGCGGAGATTGCTCCGGGAATATAGGACTCATCTTACCTGTACAAGCTGCGCATAGTTCTCCCTATCCGCCGACTTGCCGCCGTCCCGGAACGCGGGATACTCCCAGTCCAAATCCAGCCCGTCAAAGTGGTTCACCCGTAGAAACTTCAGCACATTCTTTCCCGCCAAGTCACTTAAATTTGGTAGGTACACCTATAAATTTATCCAAGGTAAATTGGTACCTTATGTACCAATAATATAAGAAGAAGAACCCGAGCTTTCATACCATGAGGTATTATTAGAAATTGGATAGTTGATTAGCGGATACACACGTGAGAAAAAGTATGGTCTTACTAGAAGCTCACACCATAATCAGTGAAACTATTCTTAGATATGTTCGAATAAGAATAACAAACGTATTACCAAAATACAAGTACCTACCATGTAGGTAGAATCCAAGGCTCTAGATACCTACTAGGTACCTATACGTACAATAGGTTAGAATTTAGAATCTACACAGGCTTAATGAGTCAGTAACTCAGAACCCATGGCAGATAATTATACCTTAGGGTCTGTTAGGTAGGTACAAGAAGATTATTTAATACCTAAGTACCTAGGTCTAGGTACCTACCTAAAAAAATCGAAGAAGAAACATGATATTTGAACTCGAATTTCATAATGAAATCATCATTATAACATTATATCATTGGCTACATTCCCAGCAAATCCAATAGACAGACATAGAAGAATTCTTCTGGTATTTTGAAAAAAAAAAAAAAAAAAAAAAAAAAACTGAAAGTGGTTGGTCTTGAACTTAAATTCTGGTCTCTTTCGAGTTAAAATTCAGTCTCATTCTGGCAGGTATATTCTGTTCTATTCTAAATTTATGACGGGTACCGATCACCAGCCTATTTTATAGTAACCTAGGTAGGTGTGTAAAAACTATTGATGTAGGTACGAATTGTTGATGGCAAAATGATTCAGGTAAGTCATTTTGAGTTAGCATTAGAAAAAATTGTTTGGGGGAAGATATTTATCATTTTGGAAGCAAACACACTCCCAATATACCTACCTACCTACCTACGACTTATAAAGGAGTAGCCGGGTTTCAATTTTTTAAACTAAAAATGTGCACTAAAAGAGGCAAATCCGCAAAATACATATTAGAGAATAATCGAATTATGGTACTTTAAATACAAGACCATCTCTTGGCGTTTCGCACCACCACCTCACGTCTCACGTGCACTTGGTCCATTTTCGTCACCATGTAAATATAAAACCGATATAAAAACCACTTCTGTGTTCAGCGCCCGAGGGCGAAGATGCCCTGACGTAATGTCACACTATGGCAGGATGGCACTCTGATAAAATCAAGTGGAACTTTACAACAACTGGAACTTCACTTCACAACAACTGGAACAACTTAAGATTGGAACTTCGCAGATGTCATTTGACGGTATCGAATTTAGGAGACGGCCTCAATCAGATGTAGGAATCTTCATATCGATTTTTTTTTTCAGGGTTGGTCACAAGGGGACTCATCCGGCCCTTTGGCCTCGAACCTGGGCAATGGGGGCCGGAAGGGGGAAATGAGTACGTTACTTTCCTTCCTATTTTATTAATTTGACTTATTGGACTGTCTACTAAACATTATTAAATTATTATGGATCACTCTCCAAAAGTCCTCCTGGTGATGGTGGCCGCTCAGGAATAATTTAGCTGAAACTACCTACCTAGTAATCCTAGTATTGTTGTATTTGTTATTGTTGCCGTTGTTGACAAAATGTTGTCGCTGTTGTTGATGGTGCAGCCCCGGGGCCCAGTTAGGCTATCAACGGCCCTGAATTCTTGGTTCAAAAGAAGTCCTCATTATTGAAATTTGTTATTTGATAGGTGCTGAGTTTAGGTATGCAAAATGTATGACACATCTGCACCTTCGTTCCAGCCGCCTATCGCGAGCATAGTCTTGAGGTTTTTGTTGTAGGTCTTGAGGCCGGTGAATTTGGCGTAGCCACCTGGGGGGGAGAGGGAAAGGGTTAGTTACAGGGGCTTGTGACATGCATGGTTGAGCTTACTTCTTCCTTTGAGGTGCTGTACACTTAGGCAAAAGGTGGCATAGCCAGCGGTGATAGCACGTTGAATACACCAGTTCCCTTCGAAGTTAAAGGATTCCTTTTTCCAAAGATCCTTTCTTTGAAATCAAGCAACGTTGAGCGTGGTTGGTATCGTTGAGATTACTTCTTCCTTTGAGATGCTGTACACTTAGGCAAAGGGTGGCATAGCCAGCGGTGATAGCACGTTGAATACACCAGTTCGCTTCGAAGTTAAAGGATTCCTTTGAAAAGGATCTTTGAAATCAAGCAACGTTGAGCGTGGTTGGTATCCCGATAGTTGAACATCTGGACAATCGCGTACTGCTCACTTTTTCCGACCCCACTCAGGGTGTGTGAGATTGGCGTTACCGAATAGAAGGTTAAAATTCCGTCACTTAAAACCTTAGCAGTTATACTGTGACGTTAACACGTATGTGACTGTGTGACCCACCGGTGGTCATTTCATAATTATGTTTCCCATGGGACCTGAAATAATGTCGTTCTAGAGAATCTAGAGAATAAAATACCAAATTTTGGTGCCATCTTATAGGTGTTAAACACCCTTGAACATTTGCACAAGAGGGGAGAGGAGGAAACGTCTTACCCTGCTCAATGTCCTGGTACTTGTCGAACGGCCGCAGACCATTTTCCTTATCTAAACCGCCGAACGCATAGATCAAATGCGTGCACAGATAGGGGTTGATGTTTTGGGGGGTGAACTTGGCCGTTCCAGGACGGTACACACTCCAGTTTGTGTAGTAACATACCACTCGCTTCTCGGAGCTGCCCCTCCTCACTCGAATATCTGAAAGCAAAAGAGAACACAAATTGGAATCCTAAAGAGTCTGTAACGCATTTGTGAGGATAAGCAACATTTTGTGTATAGTTGATATTCGAAAGGATGCCAGGATAGAAAGCCAGCTTTTCCGAGAACGAACCTTATCCTGAACAGAGCCACCCTGGGATGTCGTTGTACTTACCAGAAGGACAGGTGAACTGATGGGCCACGATACCCAAGTTGGATGGACCACTGTCCAAACACCAGAAGTATTTCTTGCAGTCCCTTGGATGGGGGAAGAAACCCTCGTCTTTGCATTTGAAATCTGAAAAGAGGAATTCAAGACGAAATGGTTAGAAACTTTACCCTCGAGGTAAAGCAAACCCCTAAAGGAATTCATAGATCCCCATCCCCTGAAGGTAAGTAATCGCTAATACATCCAACAAGAAAAACAAAGGTATATGAATTTGAATTTGCTTTATTTACAGGTCCACATTACAAGTTATGACAACTCTATTACAATATAGACCTAATTAAAAATACAATAACTAGACAATATTAAGAAAAGGGTGAGAAAAAAATAAAAAATAAAATAATAATATAATCATGGGCAATCGCGTGTTGCTGGCTTTTCCTCACTCAGGCTGGATGAGGCTTCGTAGATTCGTAGAAGCTTAACCCATCCTTTAGGGCTGTCTAGCCCCTACACCTAAGCCTCAGATTTTTTGAGTATGGGGTTAAGCTGTGGATGAGGTTAATGTGAGGCGGCTAACAACTTACCACTGCCAGGATCAGGAGTAGTGGGTGGCTCAGGCGTTGTCAGCGATTCTGGTGTTGTAGTGCTGGTTGTTTTGGACACGGAAGACTTGCTGGGAGTTGACTTGGGGCGAGTGCGTTTGGTGGAGGTGGACACTTTGGAGTCTTTGGACGACGGAGATTTGGTTGAAGATGGAAGTCTGGAAGAATAGAATAGAAGCGTTGTCAAATTTTGACTTTGCGGGCGGAGTGCTACTGTGCTCCCTAATATATCTTGCTTGTATTCGTACTACGAGAATGAGACTTTTTTTTTAAGAGGTTTGGCAGAGGGAACTGTAACAGCTATGGTCTTATCGTCCCGAAATCGAAGAGAGAAGGAAGACAGGATAGGAGAAAGCCAGCCGTTCCGAGAAAGAACATTATCCCATCAGGATAAAATCCGCCCCGGGCGGAAATCGAACCCGCGGCCCAGCGCTTACAAGGCAGACGCACTACCAACTAAGCTAACTAGGCTGGCTAGAATGAGACTAAAAAGTCCCGTTTCGTCTGACTGTGCTGAAATTTTGTAAACATTATCAACACAAACGAAAATTTCTCAGTAGGTTCTGGGCCGTATTCGGTTCTTCTCTGGGCTAGTAGGGTCTCTTTTTCTGAACAAGTTGTACAGTTCACTAGAACTAGACCAACAGTTAGGTACAGGTAGAAGTACTTTGCGGTCCCATAGAAAATTTCACAAAAAAGGTATGATTCCGCCCTACATGACCGATAAGACAAAGCTTCACAAACAAGGCTTGCCTTCGCCGACAAAGCTTGGATTAATGATGTCCAACTTACTCGCTGTCAATACCAAACAGTGCCTCTTTGGCGGCTTCAATGATGGGATAGGGTCTGCCATGGCAGGTACCTCGGAAATCGTCGTTATCTATGGACCAGAACATGATGCCTCCCAACTTCTGATCGTTGACGTATTTGGCCTGCAACAAGAATCGAACTGGGTTCAGCAGATTGTAAATTTTACTAACTACGCGGAATCGTCGTTATCTATGGACCAGAACATGATGCCTCCCAACTTCTGATCGTTGACGTATTTGGCCTGCAACAAGAATCGAACGGGGTTCAGCAGATTGGAAAACGCGTTTTCCGTGAGAAACACTGCCAGTCTTTTACTAACTACGCGTAATTCAGTACATCCGCGAACAAAATCGCGAAATCCGCGAACAAAATTGCGAAATCCGCGAACAAAATCGCCAAATCCGCGAACATAATAGCGAAATCCGCGAACGCCTACTTAACTCCAACAGTTCATCGGAAGCTGATACATTCAAAGTGATACATACGACATGCATACAATTTTCGCCCAATGAAAAAAAAAGTGCTATCGCCGCTGGCTACTTACTTGTTGAGTTTCTTCACGTCATATCCCTTATCAATGTACTCAAGACCAGCGGGAACTGCCATGGTAAGAAGTAGACGAGATCTGCCTGTCTTCTCAGACTCGCGCTCAAATTCTTCACGAAGTTCCTGTGGAAAGAGAAGAGAAATTATTAGATTTGCACCCTTGAAGGTTAATTAGATTCATACTAGCCTCCTCTGATTTGCACCTCTAAGGGTTAGGTTAGGTGGCAGAGAATGTCTCAGGCGAAGCGTTAACCTTGGCTGGTTGTCGCCACCTTCTTCTCTAGAGTCTACAACTACAAACCGATGAAGAATCCAAATTATTATATTTATTAATAAACAGATACCACTGATGGCAGAGAATGTCTCAGGCGAAGCGTTAACCTTGGCTGGTTGTCGCCACCTTCTTCTCTAGAGTCTACAACTACAAACTGATGAAGAATTCAAATTAATAAACAGATACCACTGATGCCTCACGTACGTACATTTGGTACATCCCGCCAGGTCACTTAAATTTGGTAGGTACACCTATAAATTTATCCAAGCTAAATTGGTACCTTATGTACCAATAATATAAGAAGAATAACCCGAGCTTTCATACCATGAGGTAATGAGGTATTAGAAATTTTATAATATAAGATTGGATAGTTGATTAGCGGATACACACGTGAGAAAAAAGCATGATCTTACTAGAAGCTCACACCATAATCAGTGAAACTATTCTTAGATTTTTTTGAATAAGAATAACAGACTTATTACCAAAATACAAGTACCTACCATGTAGGTAGAATCCAAGGCTCTAGATACCTATACGTACAATAGGTTAGAATTTAGAATCTACACAGGCTTAATGAGTCAGTAACTCAGAACCCATGGCAGATAATTATACCTTAGGGTCTGTTAGGTAGGTACAAGAAGATTATTACCTAAGTACCTAGGTACCTACCTAAAAAAATCGAAGAAGAAACATGATATTTGAACTCGAATTTCATAATGAAATCATCATTATATCATTGGCTACAATCCCAGCAAATCCAATAGACAGACAGAAGAATTCTTCTGGTATTTTTGAAGAAAAAAAAAAAAACTGAAAGTGGTTTGTCTTGAACTTAAATTTATGACGAGTAGACGAGTACCACCAGTCTATTTTATAGTAACCTAGGTAGGTGTGTAAAAACTATTGATGTACGAATTATTTATTGATGGCAAAATGATTCAGGGTAGCCCTATTTTCCTTCTCGAATCTCGAGGCAAAAGGGTAAGTACTAAAGTCATTTTGAGTAAACATTAGAATTATTTGTTTGGGAAGAGGATGTCATCTTGGAAGTAAATACACTCCCAATCTAGCTACCTACGACTAAAAACATACCCGGGTTTCAATTTCAATTTTTTAAACCAAAAATGTGCACCAAAAGAGGCAAATCTGCAAAAGATTAGATAATTTAGCCAACACCTGAGAGCAGCCTAAGACAAAGCTGGTAGACAAGGCGGGTCTAACTATGGTACTTTACATACAAGATCATCTCGTGGCGTTTTGCGCCACCACTGTACGTGCAATTGGTCCATCTTCTTCACCATGTAATATAAAACCGATATAAAAACTACTTCTGTGTTCAGCGCCCGAGGGCGAAGATGCCTTGGCATAATATGTGGCAGGAGGGCTCTTTGATAAAATCAACTGGAACTTCACAACAACTGGAACAACTTCTTAACGATTGGAACAACTTCACATCAACTGGAAGAACTTCATATCTCGAACTTCGCAGATGCCATCGGACAGTATCGAATTTAGGAGACGGCCTCAATCAGTTGTAGGAATCTTCTTATCGAATGATAAAATTATTGCAGGGACGGTGAGAGGGGGGCTCATTTCGGCCCTTTGGCCCCGAACCCGGGCTCTGCAATGGGGGTCCGGGTCCAACAGTTCCCCTTCCCGAAAGGAAAATAAAATGGGGGGTATCTAATAATTAAGTCAAGATTTTCTTTCATTCATTTGACAATGGTCCAACAGTTCCCCTTCCCAAAAAGAAAATAAAATGGGGGTATCTAATTAACTCATGATTTTCTTTTATTCATTTGACAATCTGACAAAACATTATGGGCCACTCCAACAGTCCATCAGGTGGCCCCTTAGGAATAATTTAGCTAAAACTACCTGGTAACTAGGTACGTACCTAGTAATTAATCCTAGTATTATTGTTGTTGTTGCTGTTGTTTTTATGTTGCGAGCAGGGTGCTTTTGTTGAAATTAGTTCCGGCCCGGGGCTCGGCTAGGCTATAAGCGGCCCTGAATTCTTGGTTCACAAGAAGTCCTCATTATTAAATTTGATAGGTGCTGAGTTTAGGTATGCAAAATGTATGACACATCTGCATAGTTATATGTAGCTATTTTAGGTATGGTACATCTTCTTTTTGACCCAGAATTTTTTTTCAAGAGGTTATTCTAGTGATCAACCTATTGCAAAATAACCATGCCCAGCAAAAAACAAGATGGTTGGCCAATAATTTGTCCGGTTTTGAGGCAAAACACAGACTTTTTTAGATTCCTCTATCTTTACCTACTAGTAGTATAATCGACAATAAATTATTTTAAATTTTAGATATTCTAGATATTTTGCGTTTTTCTTTGGACTCGAATTACTTCAAATGTGATTGGTAATAACCTCAAATTTCGAGGGCAAAAAAGTCCAAACCAGAATCCATTTCATGTTTTTCCCCATTCTTCTTCTTCACATCGTCTTCAATTTTAAGAGGCTGGATGATTTTCTTCTCTTTTTGCTGAAGGCGTGAGAAAATGAGAATTATTCAAGATCGTCTTCCTTGCACGTATAAAATATAGGTATGTACGAATCGCATCATCACATTTGAAACAGAAGATGCCCAAGTGTGGAAATAATTCGAATGACAGCAGCAAAAAATATGCTAATTTCATGGGAAAAATAGGGGTGGCCCCTAAGTGTTAGATGATGTTACGAGCATTCTTACAGGAAGATTTTATTTTGGCATATCATTTCGTACCGGTCCGGTCTGGTCTTTTTAATTAAGCGTATGTTGAAAGTGGTTTGAGTGGATCTATTTCCGAATGATTTTGACATTTGAGGAAGTACTGGATGTGAAGATCGCACAATGCAGGAGAAGAAGCGGGACCCATAGTCGCCGCATCTGTGGACAGAAGAGAAGTTTGGGGTTAACGGATTGGTTTAATAGTTTAATGTTTAATGGTTTAGTTAATGTTTGGTTTTGGACATTGACTGTGATCCGAAAAGTATGGTTTATGTTCCTTAAGGATGTGATTTTTTTTTTTTTTTACATTTTTACTCTTTGCTCCTTGGCGATTTTTACTTCCCGTTAGTTTCAAAATCCCTCATCTAAACCAAGTTTCTGATTTTGAATGGGTTAGCCTTGACATTTGTTGGATGGATGAGTAGAGCATTGTGTATAATATGTCTTAGAAGATATATTAATAGCTACTTCATGTTTATAAATAAGCTTTGTTATAGCAAAAAATAGCTTTTGTACTGGATGGCTCGAAATTATCTGTTTGTCGAATGAATGAAGTGAGTCCTCAATAAATAGGTGGGTAAGTATAAATATGACCGCATTTGAGGAAATTTGGAGCACTCCAAGGGAATCAGCTGATCAATTTTTGGACTCCATAAATTTAATCCTATTTTTTGGGGGTGTGGGGAGGGGGTTTGTATCTCGAACGGTTTGTCTGCTTTTAGTGAAATTTGGCAAATATGCTCAAGATATAAAGGAAATTTTCTGATTGAATAATTTATGGACTACTAACTACTACTTATATGTAGACCCTCCAAGTTTTCACAGAGTCTGTGTTGGTTTTGTTCCTAACGTGACGTAATAATGTCAACATTGATTATGTTGATTTATTTAATTGAAGTATAACTATGCACACGTACAGGGTACGGCTGTGTTTTGATCCAGAAATTTTCCAGAGAGGTGTGCGAAAAATTCGAAGGTTTTTTTTTTTTTTTCAATAATCCCTAGGTTCACAACAGCACAACAACGCACAAGACATAGGTACTGAAAATAATTTTGAGATTTATGCAAAGGCAGTGACTTATCCATGAAGTTATAATATTTATAATATGTAGTTGCTAGGACATTTCTCCCAAAATATTGTTCACATTTCACACCCTGTATTCGTCTGGTTCTGGTATAGTTGAACAGAAAATTGGTCACTCCTGATTTGTCACTTCAACCTATAAGTTTACAGGGTCTGATGTAAAAAAAAGTTGATAAATTTCCTTCGTTGTGTTTTTAAGGAGAAAATTTAGGATTCGGCATAGTTTAGGCACTACTCGTAATTATGTAGCACTCATAAGATCATAGTGGTTTAACTTTTCTGCGAATTCTGCTATAACTTTTCACCCATTACCTAGGACCATTAGATTTCTGTGTGAAATGTATTTTTCTCAGACAACTGTACAGGGTACGGCTGTGTTTTGATCCAGAAATTTTCCAGAGAGGTGTGCGAAAAATTCGAAGGTTTTTTTTTCAATAATCCCTAGGTTCACAACAGCACAACAACGCACAAGAAATACTGAAAATAATTTTGAGATTTATGCAAAGGCAGTGACTTGTCCATGAAGTTATAATATAATTATGTAGTTGCTAGGACATTTCTCCCAAAGTATTGTTCACATTTCAGACCCTGTATGCGTCTGGTTCTGGTATAGTTGAACAGAAAATTGGTCACTCCTGATTTGTCACTTCAACCTATAGGTTTACAGGATGTCTCACTCCTTAGAATGGTACGAAACCCTCAAAATTGTCCACAGCGTGAACTTTTGAAATTTTAATATCTCTCTAATCCAATGTCTCCTTTTGAGGCCCCTTCAAGAGCTTTTCTCCTTTTCAGCATCACAATTGACGAAGCTTTGGAGTTCCATCGTAATCTTTCTTGAACCGAATCGACAAAGACTTTTCAATCACCCTGTATATTCGATCGAATTACCGTGTGTATTTGGCTCTCATTAGGCTTTGTAGTGGATTAATACAATTACCATTAATAGGTGTATTTGACCAACGACCGGGTTGTGAACTCGGGTCTCCGGTACGCAGACCCAATCAGGCCCGCAGACAGCCTAGCCCAGCCCGGGGGCTGATTCCAATAATAGAATATCCGTATTTATCCTGCTCGAATGGGACAAAAGACTCCCCTGGTGGCCGGGTCCACAAAGTGAATTTAAGTTAAACTCTGGGATTAAACAATGTTTGGGGTTGTGAACTCGGGTCTCCGGTACGCAGACCCAATCAGGCCCGCAGACAGCCTAGCCCAGCCCGGGGGCTGATTCCAATAATAGAAAATATCCGTATTTATCCTGCTCGAATGGGACAAAAGAGTCCCCTGGTGGCCCGGTCCACAAAGTGAATTTAAGTTAAACTCTGGGATTAAACAATGTTTGGCTGAATTTTTTTGATATCAACCAATAAAATTAGATTGCTTAATCTAAAAGTTAAAGATAAACGGAGTTTAAAATTACTTTGCTTACCCGAGCATGAATGGGCTCAATAATATCTACAAAATGTATAATTGTTTACAGCAAAGGGTTTTGGGTCCTCTTGAGGACTCTTGAACAGGGGCCCAAAGGACCATGAGACAACTTTGATGAATCATTCATTTTCATTTTGTCTAGAACAAAAGGGTCATTCTGACGTGTGTCCATTACATAATGATAAATGGTGTGTTAGTTTAGCCCTTTCATTCCACAAATGCGTTAAAGTTAGAGACGAAATTTCCCAGGAACACGAAAATGGTGGTGCAAATTTTGTCCAGAGAACCATAAAGCCAAAAATCCAAAAAAACTGGTTTTTGGGTGGAACCCTGAACTTTCAAGATTGCACCCCCCACCCCCACAGTTCCCTCTATCAAACCTCTAAAAAAAGCTGTATAAGATGAAATACCTTGTTTTGGGGGGTGAACTTGGCCGTTCCAGGACGGTACACACTCCAGTTTGTGTAGTAACATACCACTCGCTTCTCGGAGCTGCCCCTCTTCACTCGAATATCTGAAAGCAGAAGAGAACACAAATTGGAATCCTAAGAGTCTTTAATGCATTTGTGAGGATAAGCAACATTTTGTGTAGTTGATATTCGAAAGGATGGTTCAGATGATATATCTCGCGGAACCCTTGCCGTCAGCTCGCGGAACCCCTAGGTTCCGCGGAACACCAATTAAGAAACACTGCTTTAATGCATTTGTGAGGATAAGCAACATTTTGTGTAGTAGATATTCGAAAGGATGGTTCAGATGATTGTCTTAAGGGGGAGAATCTTACAGCTGGTTTTTTTTTTTGGCACCCACCCGTCGTAGGGCGTAAGGGAAAGAGCTGGTTGAAAGTTAAAGGACTTACTTCTCTGGGAGAGTTAATCTGTCAAGTAGCAAAATATTAATATTGGAAAAAGAACAACGTCTGAACAAAGTCAAGTGAAGACGTTGTTCTTTTTCCTATATTAATAAGTTAAAGGACTGTTTTTGGAAACAAAAAAACCCGTCTTGAATGTCCCATAACCTAACCTGCAGTCTCCTAAACCCCACCTGATGCAGTATAACTGTTACTAAGCAATATAATTTGATTTAGTCTCATTCCGACATAAAGGTCATCAAACCCGATTCTCATCAGGCCGATCCGAGTTCAACACCCGGGAGATGCGGAAAACTTGTTCCTCAAACACATTTAATGTTGTGTTTTAATGTCAAAAATCCTATTTATGACTCTAATTTCTCCTCGGTCTTTTCCCAGTTGGATATGATCCAAAAGCTGCATTCTTTGGTCACGCGATGCAGAAAGATGAAGAAGACATAAGTTAGTCCTCTTTCGCTTACTTTTAACAGTGCCTAATATGCAAGTACAGACGAGGCAGAGGAAGGCGAAAAAGAAGAAGAAGAAGAAGAAGAAGAAGAAGAAGAAGGAGGAGGAGTAGGAGGAGAAGAAGGAGGAGGAGGAGGAGGAGAAGAAGAAGGAGGAGGAGGAGGAGAAGAAGGAGGAGGAGGAGGAGGAGAAGAAGGAGGAGAAAAAGAAGAAGAAGAAGAAGAAGAAGGAGTAGGAGGAGAAGAAGAAGGAGGAGGAGGAGAAGAAGAAGGAAGAGGAGGAGGAGGAGAAGAAGAAGAAGGAGGAGAAGTAGGAGGAGGAGTAGGAGGAGAAGAAGGAGGGACGGGCGCTACTGCATTCCTTCTTTGTTTTTTAGCATCTGAGCCTGCTGAGAGGCAGGGCTATCTGCCAAGATCGTATTTTATCAGGCTTTTATGCCTCTCCTTTTTTCTTTGGATTTGCAATTTTTTTCGCTGGGTTTTTACTTACGAAAAGTTCTTTCAGTTTCCTCTCTACCAATCTACTTTCTGCTCTCCCAAAATTTCTCTCTCCCAAAATTTACTTAATTCTCTTCTTTTCCTGGTAAACAGGAGGGCGTGGGTTCAATCCCAGCCGAGGTATGGAATTTTATCCTCAATATAATTTGAGAATTTGACCACAATAATAGTAGTAGCCTACTGCTGGAGTAAAGGGACTTTTCAGTCCTATGCGAGCAATATAAATAAGCACTATTATTATTATTATTTACTGGGACAGACCTAGATCCTCGGTCCTTCCAATGGACTCTCATTTCAGGATCATGCTCCCAGTGTAGTCAATGACATGACGCTGTTGTTTTTACGAGTATTAAATAAAATAATAAAAGATATAATAGTCATTCAATATCTGTTTGCACATTTGATATGTGTAGGTACATCATAGGTACTGCTAAAGTCTTATAGTCCCAGATACAGGATAGGAGAAAGCCAACCGCCAGCCGTTCCGAGATTGAATATCACCCATTTGCTGATATTTAATAACCCATTTGCTGAGAGTTACACTAAGGGATGGGCATGTTTCGGCACAGACCACACGAGTTTAAAATGCTTTCCACTCACGCTTAAGCCGGCGTCGGCGTCGGAACATGTGTGGCTTCAGACCCAGGACTCAGACGATCTGACACACCTAATAGGTCCCAAGCTTTTCCTAGATCTGTCGGACAACGCAGCGGTATATCAGACGTTCTGACAGGACTAGGTCTCAAGCTTTTCCCTAGATATATCAGACAGCGAAGCGGTCTGAGCGTAAATGGTCAATCACCGCGTCTTCAGCACTGGGATTTAATGTCGGAATGTGCAAGTTGTGTTAATAAGTTTAGTGGCAATACCTACAGCTGACTTTATTAGTGTATTATGTCTGTAAGCTCTGAATATTAACCACATAGAGAGTTGGTACAGCTCCTTGGTTGAAGCTATTTGCATTGAATAACATTTAGCTAACACTCACCGGAGCTTTTTCAAAACTTTCTTCTTATTTAATTCGGTGTTTCGTGTCCGATAAGGTCGGTATTTGAACGTAACTTTTTTCCTCCATTATGAGTCTCACTGCCGTTTTTATTTCGTAGTGATGAAAGAACTGCGACACTCTGCGACAGTAGACCCCCTCGACTCCAAATTTTCGAGGGGCCCTAAATACCGCCCTGATTTAATATTTAATCTTATATTGATCGCACACACATCCAACGTTACAAGCGTTAAGCTAAACGTTCGAGATGTTAGGGTTGATGTTTTGGGGGGTGAACTTGGCCGTTCCAGGACGGTACACACTCCAGTTTGTGTAGTAACATACCACTCGCTTCTCGGAGTTGCCCCTCTTCACTCGAATATCTGAAAGCAAAAGAGAACACAAATTGGAATCCTAAGAGTCCCCTGTTTAGTGGATGTAACAGAATCCCTGTTTAGTGGATGTGACAGAATTACAGTTTTCTTAAAATTCTCTTGATTTCCGAAGCTCATCTAGCCTTTAACCCGGGAGTACCTAATCCTTGTACAGACGGCGTTGGCGTTTTTCATCAGCCTCTCAATCAGACCTAAGAAGGGTGATTGCTTTGGGCTGACATTTGGTTTTGGCTACAAACTTTACGAGCACATGGCCTTCGCACTCAACCTTTGCTATATCTTTAGTAAGGGAAATTCAGACTGGCATACCTACTCCCTGTAGTTCTTATGTATTTATCTTTTTTACCTACTCTATTCGTCTTCTTATGTAAATAAATAAATAAATAAATAAGTATACATAGGTAAATAAATAAATAAAAAAGTACATAAGTACATAAACACGAAGCTCCAATTACCCGATCTGGTTTCTGTGTGGCCACATCCAAAGTTATACTTCTTCAGGACATCTGGGTCTTCTGGTATGTCTAACCTAAAACAACATAATGTATCTAATTGGTTTCAACTATGTATGTGTATCTACCTGATACAGTATGGGTCAGAAGTCTTGTAAGTTCCTACAATATGGTCCTGTCCTACAGTCCTAAATTTGACCCAACTCCCAGAGGTATTACAATATTACAGAAGTACACCTTTATTTTTTGAATAGCTAGGGATTTTTTCTTATTTCTTTAAATTCTAATATTGATCCTTGAGCTAGGAAAAGACCTATCAGGCACATTGAGCCCTGACGCTGACATCAAAAACTAGGTTTAACCCCCAGAAGTAGCACTTTGGCCCTTTTTGTAGAGAAATCTAATTTTTTATAGAAATTCAAATGGAAATCTTCAAATTTACTTTCCTTTTCGTTTCATTTTGGAAAGCTACCTACGATTTCATATGCTGGAACCAAATAATATCCGTTCAAAAGATAAAGGGAATGGCCGTTCAAAAGATAAAGGGGAACAGTAAAGTAATACAACTTGACCCTTATTTTTAAGAGATCTTCTTCACCAGCTAGAAGGAGAGGAGTGCAAATCTTGAAGTCATAAATGTGGAAAACTCCTTGCATTGATACCAGTGTTCTCTCTACTTTTGGCTCAAGTTGCATGACTTTACATACACTCTTTACAGTATCACAGGACTTGTGGTACACACTGTATTTATCTACCTACAAGTCATCGTCAGTAGCCAGTAGGTCTGACTTTAGTTGGTCATTCGGATTAGGTCATCATCCTAATAAATCTTCTTGTTCTAATGGTGGTCCACGTTTGGTACTAGATCTTGTGTGAGGTTTTTAAAGTTGGAACTACTAATTTGTTTGTATTGTAGTCAGTAAAGTAATACAACTTGACCCTTATTTTTAAGAGATCTTCTTCACCAGCTAGAAGGAGAGGAGTGCAAATCTTGAAGTCATAAATTTGGAAAACTCCTTGCATTGATACCAGTGTTCTCTCTACTTTTGGCTCAAGTTGCATGACTTTACATACACTGTCGAGATGTTTTAACAGATGTAAAAATATAAATAAAATTAATCACAACAAGTTATGAAGCGTGAAAGTGGTACCTACTTTATGAGTCCTGACGAAAAAAAAAAAAGATTAAAAAAATAAATAATACCTACCTAATAATAAATAAATGAATAAATATTCTTCTCAATAAATTATGGATACATATTTCTTGTTTATGATGGCGTAGATATTTGATTGCTGATTGATTTTAGCCGTGAACAGAGACGGACGAAAAAAAATTACTTATTAATAAAAAAATAATAACATAAATAAATAATACTCAACAAAATAGGGCGAGTTGGGGTAATTTTGCGGCACCAACTTTAATGGTCTTGAATGCCTTTGGACTACAGGAGCAGTCCTATGAAAGATTGGCAAAAGTATTTAAAAGTGGCTCGTGGCAGAAAAATTTCTGAAAATTGCAAACTCAAAATTACCCCAACCCACCCTATAAGTTAGTATTCAAACATTATTATGATTTTGTTTTATGTACCTACCTCTTACATGACTTATGAAATAGCTATATGTATAACTGCAAATATAAATATATGTAGGTACTTAGGTACATGCATGTACATAAATACCCAAAGAACTGCAGACAGTGTATCAGTTGGAACTTGTTCGAAGAAAGTTGTGACATTCTTCAGAATATTTTAGAAGGTTTTGACCTTCACGAGTCCAGACATAGTCAGACTTACCCCTGCAGTCCTAAGTTAACCCTCTAGGTCTGAGTTACGGAATTACCCCTTGCAGTACTAAGTTCCCCTAGATACTCCTGATTACGGGGCGAGCGTTTTGACCACTACACAACCGAAGTTGGGATATAGGTATATTGACGTCCCGAAATGAAAGAGCGAAAGAGGACGGGATAGGACGTTAAGGCACAATATTTCACATCCATGCTTCTCCGGAGAAGTTTGGTCAGAAAAGTCCCATCCCGGCCTGAATTCCAACCCATAGGCGGATTTCACATCTAGACTGCAACTTGTAGTATACGGCAGTTTTCATGTTGATGGCTACATAGTCTTATGGGCCTGTTCACACTTAAACTTGAAATTTAAGTGTGAACAGGCCCATAAGACTATGTGAACAACCCATAAGACCCATAGAGCCCATAGCCCTCAACATGAAAATTGCCGTATACAGTTGATTTATTGTTAGGAAGGAGGTAGAAGGTACAGAGGAAGGTAAGGGAAAAGTTTGTCTCGCTCTTCAGTCTTCTTCTTCGTGTTCTCCTTCTTCTACTACTCCTCCTCCTCCTTCTCCTCCTTTATGTGATTCTCATTTTCTCCCTTCTCTACTTCTCCTCTTCTCTCCTCTTCTTGTATTATCCTTCTCCTTCGTCTTCCTTTTCCTCCTCATTTCTGTGGTTCTATTTTTTAGCTTCTTCTCCCTCCACTTCTTCTTCTTCCTTTTCATCTTCTTCTCCTTCTTCTTCCTTTTCATCTTCTTCTTCTTCTCATTCTTCTTCTCTTCCTCCTTCTTCTTCTTCCTTTTCATCTTCTTCTTCTCCTCCTCCTCCTCCTCCTCCTTCTTCTTCTTCTCCTTCTCCTCTTCCTTCTCCTCCTCCTTCTTCTCTCTTCTCCTCTTTTCTTTCGCTTCCAAACTTGTTAGAAAGTGGTGGGTGCTGAAATGTTGAACAAAAAATGCTTCGTCTATCTCCAACTTTCCTTATTTACCTAATTTTACTTATTACTTTTCATTATCATACCTATCTTCAGGTGTAGGTGGGTAGGTGGGAATAAATTTTGATAATAAATTATTGCAAACATTCATTACTTTTTTTCCAAGTATTTTTTTTTTTTTTTTGTTTCTGAAACTTGAATTGGAAATAAATAATTGAAAATGAATAGGTAATTTATTTGCGTTGAAAAGAAAAAGAACAGATAACTAGCTATATGTATAATTGTATATATCTAGTATGGTACCTACTTATCTTCTGATGTAAAAAAAAGTTGATAAATTTCCTTCGTTGTGTTTTTAAGGAGAAAATTTAGGATTCGGCATAGTTTAGGCACTACTCGTACATTATGTAGCACTCATAAGATCATAGTGGTTTAACTTTTCTGCAATAAGACCCATAAAACCTATAGCCCTCAACATGAAAATTGCCGTATACTACAAGTTACTTTAGGTTGATTTTTTCAATCTCACAGCTTTCTGAGCCATTGGGCAAGTCTGAAATTCGACTGCTATAGTTAATCAAATTGTGAGCTACAGAGACGGGCATTATACAGTACTAGGGTGGAACTCACCCAGTCGGGCAGATAGGTAGGTAGAAGTATAGTTACAGTCTAGATGTGAAATCTGCCATAACCTTCGCTTTAGGTTGATTTTTTCAATCTCACAGCTTTCTGAGCCATTGGGCAAGTCGGAAATTCGACTGCTAGTTAATCAAATTGTGAGCCACAGAGACGGGCATTATACAGTACTAGAGTGGAACTCACCCAGTCGGGCAGATAGGTAGGTAGAAGTATCTCCTGTTGGTATCTTGTTTGATACACCGTATCTCCATCGCAAGTTCAAGGGCAAATGAAAAACTTGTATGACTAACATCATAGCTATCCAGCACGTATGTAAAAGTTGCATGTACCTCAGGTACCTATCTGTGTACCTACCCAGGTACCTGCCCAAACCCAATGCATGATGTGAATGTTGACTGACGGGCGCTACTGCATTCCTTCTTTGTTTTTTAGCATCTGAGCCTGCTGAGAGGCAGGGCTATCTGCCAAGATCGTATTTTATCAGGTTTCTATGCCTCTCCTTTTTTCCTTGGATTTGCAAGCTTTTTCGCTGGGTTTTTACTGGGCCAGACCTAGATCCTCGGTCCTTCCAATGGACTCTCATTTCAGGATCATGCTCCCAGTGTAGTCAATGGCATGAAATTGTTGTGCTCACACCTACCTACTACCAACCTATGCAAGTGCATGAGTAGGTATTAACTAAGCACGACTTTACAGTACCTTAGGTAAGTTTTAATCCACATTCGCAGGAACTTCAGGAAGTTAGTTGAAAGTTCGCGTTATCAAGAAGACAATGGTACACTTGATAAAGGAACCAATAAAAGTTCTGGTACACTTGACAAAATAAAAATATCTACCAACCTAATTAAAAAGAGTTCTGCTGATATAATAGTTGTCGAACCATGAACTGGTCAATTTCTTCGGCTGAGAGAATGGTTTTGTCATAAAATATGGCATTAGAGTCACTGGACATGGAAGTGAAGTGTCCATTGGTTCTGCACATGAGCTTGGTTATACTTCTAGGTTGGCAAAAGGTTGGTGCACCAAAGAGCGACATTTTAAAGTGTCAATTCTGGTTACACCGGCCTTGGGGGCTAAGGCTAAAAACAGAGTGAAGGGCTGAAGGGGAAAGCATAGCGCTAAGGCTAAAAATAGAGTTTAGCGGAGAGCATTGTACATAGAGGATCAAGCCTCTTCAGGGATTCTCAAACTTTTTGGGCCGCGGTGCCTAAATGACCGTTCAAAGTTGTGCGGTGCCCCTACAATGCCTAACCCATATGTGAGCTGGGGTGGGGCGGGGGGTTCAACGGTAATAACCCTGGCCTTGTAATCGTGAGGTACGTACTTCAAATCCTCGGACATACACATTTTTTTTTTTTACGCCTCTCTTAGATGTACTTGCGAGATCTTAACTGCATGCTCAATATCATGCTCATTCTAGTGTGTGGACGTCTTCGCGTGAGGGGGAATTTCAGTAGGTCTTTTTATGTATGAGGTCAGCTACTCACTGTCAGGTAGATCTGAGAGGTACGGCTGATCAGATCCGCCTGTAAGGTCTACCTGATTAGCAATTGAGCACACAAGCTATCAGGTAGATCGGACAGGTACACCTGATCAGGTCCGCCTGTCAGGTCTACTTGATACCTGATGAGCACACACACTATCGGGTAGACCTTACAGGCACAGCTGGAAACGTCCGCCTGTTGTTTCTAACTGATAGTGTTTGTGCTCATCAGGTGTCTTGTATACCTGATCAGCCGCACCGATACTATCGGGTAGACCTTACAGGCACAGCTGGAAACGTCCGCCTGTTGTTTCTAACTTTACTGATAGTGTGAGTGCTCATCAGGTGTCATGTATACCTGATCAGCCGCACCGGTCAGGTCTACCTGATATTGAGTTAGTGAGTGGCTGACCTAAGTTGTATACGAGTAGTGCTTTAATCGCAAGAGGGGGCATTTCACTATGTCCTTCATGATTATATCTAAAGCCAGCTATGTACTGTAAGTAGTGCTTTATTTACAAGAGGGGGAATTTCAGTGGGTCTTTCATAAGTATAAAGCCAGGCACTGTCAGTAGTGCTTTATTTAGCTTTGGGTCATGGCTTTTCAATGTAGATGGGCACTAGGCGTATAGTGAGTGGCTGACCTAAGTTGTATACGAGTAGTGCTTTAATCGCAAGAGGGGGCATTTCACTATGTCCTTCATGATTATATCTAAAGCCAGCTATGTACTGTAAGTAGTGCTTTATTTACAAGAGGGGGAATTTCAGTGGGTCTTTCATAAGTATAAAGCCAGGCACTGTCAGTAGTGCTTTATTTAGCTTTGGGTCATGGCTTTTCAATGTAGATGGGCACTAGGCGTATTGTAAGGAAGTACTGTGTGCGAGGGAGTTGAGAAGTAGAGATGTTATCTCAGAAGGCAGATTGTCACCGTTGTTAAATGGTGTCCACACTTTAATGTCGATGGACATAGCCTGAAACACGTCCACACTATAAACTTGTTTTTCATAAGACCAGAATCCTTTGATCTTACCTGCGTTATAAGGGTTCCAGTAGATGGTGGACCTTAAAATTGTTACCAAAAGCGTACCTAAATTGACCGGAAATTTCAGGTATTCAAACAGACACGTGAGGTTCCGCAAATCGGAAGCCTCCTGCCGTCTCGGCCGCAGATTCCACATACCGCAAACCAACAATTCCTCAAGTCTCTGGACTGTCTGAGATAGCTCAACCACTTTCTCAACACCAGCATCAGGTATTTCTGACGTCCAAACAATAAACCAAATTCCCGCTTCAACACTTCATTGTTGTTCTTGGCTGAACCGAATTTCCCATGTGATGCTGCTGTTCCTCTTTGGTGTTTACTGATCGCGAATCAATACTTTTGGTGAGAATCGATAGAGGGAACTGTGACAACGGAGGTCTTATCGTCTCCATCGGAGGTCGACATGGGCTGAGATTGAACCCAGATGAACTTGGGTAGATTGAAATCAGATGGACTTTAAAGGGTTGGGTAGATGGACTTTGTAGTTGTACAGGAGTGCATTTGGTTCAACTAGACTGGAATGTTACTGGACACCAGTGAACTTAAAAGAAGTCAGTGAGCTGGATTGTCAACTGGCCATAATCCAGTCATAAGCTAGGGTCAGCCACTCACTATCAGGTAAGACCCGAGAGGCGGACCTTTTTAGCCGTAACTGTCAAGTCTACCTGATAGTGAGCGGCTGGAATAGGACGTAAGATATAACTACCTTTGTTATACTATCTCTAAATATTAATAACGTAACGTTTGGTATCACTGATTATCACTAGAACCACTGAACACTTGGATCATCACTAGAACCACTGAACACTTGAACCATCGAGTACCAAAGAGTCTTCATCCTAAGGAGCGTTTACGGATAATACCTTCCACCTAATTGTTCCTTCAGGTAGATAATTCATGTTTACTGACCTTGCTTTAATCTATTCATGGGAAGTGCTGCGGAAAGTGAGAGTTATTAGTCATAAAAATATCTCAATCGAGAATCTATGGGTGATGTGAGATAAGAGTTAGAGAAGGGGGTGTTCCCACGTTGCTGGTTGCAGTTGGATTATAGGCGATCTTAGCTGAAGGTATACTCGTATTATCTATGAATCTATGTCTTACTGAAGTATCTAGGTATCTATGATATCTTGTGCTTATACCTGTATTTATGCCTACTGCTTGAATGGATTTAAAGGTCGACGATTATGAAAGAGATTCACTCTTTTTATTCGTTCTTACTTTCCTTATCCTATAATTAACTTGGGCCTTTTACTCGAAACATTGCGTTTTCCTGCGCTGTTCTCCTCTATGTCAATCCAACCTCTTTATTGAATCTTCCCACCAATAGGTTCTTACTTTCCTTATCCTATAATTAACTTGGGCCTTTTACTCGAAACATTGCGTTTTCCTGCGCTGTTCTCCTCTATGTCAATCCATGGTAATCCAACCTCTTTATTGAATCTTCCCACCAATAGATATCTAGGTCTAGCAGTTTACATAGACAGGGTATATTCTTTTCTATTATGTCCTATTCTTCACCTAACTACAGCTTTCAAGGGACATAGATACTGTTTCTCGTAAATAGCCTCCTCTCTTTCCTCCTTCATGTCTTCTTTGTTTTATTGATGTTATTATTATTATTATTATTATTAGGTATTATTATTATTATTATTATTATTATTATTATTATTATAATCATTAATAATAAGTTTATTCTTTCTTTACAATATTCTTAACATAATTATTCTTCATCAAATCCCTATGTCCAGTATTTGGTACTATGACACCCCCATATTAATGATGGACAAATAGGGTGATCTGGGTCAGTTATGCAGTTTGCCTGGGGTTCTCTGTTAACGTTTGAAGGTCACCAGATAAGAACTCATTGAATGAGATGGATGTCTTTTTCTGATTTCTTCTCTTGAAGATTTTCCTGTTGGAACTTTAGAAGATGTTGGTGAAAAGCTTTCCTTCTGGTCGAAGGGAGCGTTTTGAATGCAACAGTTCCTGATGAATCACAGAAGTGAAGCAACGTTGATATCAGGATGGGTGGCCATCTGGGCAATCGTGTGCTGATGGCTTTAAGGAGGAGGTTAGATTGTAAACGAATGAAGGGTGAAATCACCGGCAATTTAAAGCAGCCATAATACAGTGACATTAATGCACTTTAAAAATCGTTAAAGTTTCCTAAGATTTTCAAAATAGCAGAAATCTGCTAAATTTTGGATCATTATTTTCAATTCTCCGGTCTGGTCAAAGAAAGCAATTGAACTTATCTTGTGTCTATGTCACGACTCTTTTTACCTTCTCTATGCTGAGATCATACCTAATGTAACATACAATTCCTCCCACTAGTTCATCACACTCATACTTGTACTGGGTGACTCATGTGAAGGAAATACCAGTAGTTCTTGGATGATCCTATGTGTTTTTTTTTCTGAATTTTTTCAATATTTAAGATTGAATTTACATATTAAAAAAAAAAAAAAACCTGGAAATGTCTCGCGGTGCCCCAAAATCATCTCGCGGTGCCCCGAGTGCACCGCGGTGCACACTTTGTAAAACCCTGAGATACGAGTAGAGGAAGCAACGATAGAGAGAAGCGACGACTTGAAACTGAGAGCTGAGAGCAAAAAGCTCTATGCTCTGTTTTGACCTTTTTGAAGGATGCTCTTTCTTGAGTTGACCTTGGCTTTGGTGTTGAGGCAATGCTCTTTTAGTACCTAGGTGCTTTTAGAGAGGGTAGGTATTGAGTGTGGCAAGGCGAGTTCACTTACCATAAACACTTCAGATGGCATCATAATTATTACACTTAGGTGTCTGTCTTAGGTAGATTGTGTGAACAAGGACCTGGAAGAGAAGGGTTTATGAGAGGAAGATGTAAATAACCGAGGCAGATGGAGGCTGCTATCAAAAAACGCCGACCCCACTTGAGTGGGAAAAGGCTAAGAAGAAGAAGAAGAAGAAGAAGAAGAAGAAGAAGAAGAAGAAGAAGAAGAAGAAGAAGAAGAGGTGTGCTCATTCTAGTGTGTGGACGTCTTCGCGTGAGGGGGAATTTCAGTAGGTCTTTTTATGTATGAGGTCAGCTACTCACTGTCAGGTAGATCTGAGAGGTACGGCTGATCAGATCCGCCTGTAAGGTCTACCTGATTAGCAATTGAGCACACAAGCTATCAGGTAGATCTGACAACTACACCTGATCAGGTCCGCCTGTCAGGTCTACTTGATACCTGATGAGCACACATACTATCGCGTAGACCTTACAGGCACAGCTGGAAACGTCCGCCTGTTGTTTCTAACTTTACTGATAGTGTGAGTGCTCATCAGGTGTCATGTATACCTGATCAGCCGCACCGGTCAGGTCTACCTGATATTGAGTTAGTGAGTGGAAAAAAAAAAAAAAAAAATGTTACAAAATGTATAAATAAATATTTCAATTAAATTAACGAGAAATCCGAAATATTATCTACCGGACACGTTTCAATCATTAAATTTACATATTTATTTACATATTGATTACATATTATGTATCAATAAAATTTAAAATCTAAACAGATAATAGGTAAATAATATATGTATATCCAACTATATATCTAATTTCTAATTCATTCAGAGCAGAGTATAAAATGTAGCAAAAAGAAAAAAGAAAAAAAAATCAATGTCATAATTTTATTGAAATCTTTACAAGGAATGGTCCTTCACAACGGATATTTTTTTTTTTTTTCCTAATTTTCTTGGTCAAATAAACCAATTACCTAGGTATTTGTTTTTTTTTTTTTTCTAATACCTACCTAAATACTTTCCTAAACTTAGCTCAAATTAATAAAAATCAAGATAAGGAAAGTTAAAATAAATATTTTTAAAATATATATATAAAAAAAAAATCTTCTCCGTTCAATGAAACAGTTCTGAAAAATAGGAGTAAGTTAATAAGACCATCATTACTTTATGACTTATAAATCTTATAATAATTTATAATATTACATTAAGTACCTACTTAATAGTGCAATCTTATCTTCTGTGTCGCAAATCATAGTCTGGGCCAGGAATATGTAATAGGTAATTTGAATAGGTTACCCTCCTATGGTCCAGAACACAGCATCCAATAGGTGGAAGACGGCCTTATTTCAAACAGCATGCAGAGTACATACATCATTAAAATAAATTCTAATTATTGGACAATCATATTTACAAGCGTACAATACAATATTCAGAAAAGGTAATGGTATGTCTTACATAGAAGTAACCAGTGGCGTCTTCTGAGATTTTAAAAAGGGGAAGCTATAAATTCATCTACAATTTGTAGATCTACTAGTGGTCATGCCCGCCACTCACACTCTGAAAGTCTGACAGACTTCGGACTGTCAGACAGTTAGGTGTAGGGGCAAACAGTCCCAAAAAATGGGTTAAGCTTATACGAATGTTGTTGCTCTAGCAATGTAGGTGCACCAAGGGGGGTTGATGGTCTCTAGCTAAGATTACTTGGCCCGTCCCGAACCACAGTCAACCATCCTGAGGACCTGTGCTTTTCCTTTGAAACAGGATAAACCAGACAAACACTTTGTAACTTCCAGTTAGCCAGACTGGTTAAGATTTGACTGTTCTGATCCCTATTTTTAGTCCCGTAGCAAGACACTGGTCTGCTCCCTGTTTAAAGTCCACCAGACAGACCAGTTTATAAGAATCTATGCCATGCATCGCCACTGGATGTAATGCTGATGTGATGTACGTAGTATTGTAATAAGACCGATACAAAGTGTTGGTGCTTTTGTACCGTGGATGATGAATACGATGATGTTGATGGTGTTAATAAGAGTTTAGGCGTTTTTATACGGGATGTCCACATAATGAGATGAATAAATAATATGATATATGCATACCAGGAATAGGAAGCGACATCGCAGAATCAACACTTCCAGTTAGCCAGACTGGTTAAGATTTGACTGTTCTGATCCCTATTTTTAGTCCCGTAGCAAGACACTGGTCTGCTCCCTGTTTAAAGTCCACCAGACAGACCAGTTTATAAGAATCTATGCCATACATCGCCACTGGATGTAATGCTGATGTGATGTACGTAGTATTGTAATAAGACCGATACAAAGTGTTGGTGCTTTTGTACCGTGGATGATGAATACGATGATGTTGATGGTGTTAATAAGAGTTTAGGCGTTTTTATACCGGATGTCCACATAATGAGATGAATAAATAATAATTATGATATATGCATACCAGGAATAGGAAGCGACATCGCAGAATCAACAAAATTCATTTCTAAAAAGGATAGGTAGTTCTAAAAAGCCCCCTTGGTCCACCCTGTTTAAGGTCCACCCAAGGTCCACCCAAGGTTTAAGGTCGTAGGCTGTTCGTCATCTGACGAGGGACATTTCAGTATTATTCTAGGTCTACCCTTGGCAATAGTCATATGATCAAGATTTGAACAGTATCTTTTACCAAAGATTCCATAGTTCGTAGGCTGTTCGTCATCTGACGAGGGACATTTCAGTATTATTCTAGGTCTAGCAGTTTACATAGACAGGCTATATTCTTTTCTATTATGTCCTATTCTTCACCTAACTACAGCTTTCAAAGGACATAGATACTGTTTCTCGTAAGCAGCCACCTCTCTTTCCTTACCCTGAACAAACCATCTCACCCGGTATCCTAAACAATGAAGTCACCCGGACAATAAGCCAGGTAATTACAATACCATCAACGCCTCTCTTAGATGTACTTGCGAGATCTTAACTGCATGCTCAATATCATGCTCATTCTGCTCATTCTAGTGTGTGGACGTCTTCGCGTCCCTTGGCAATAGTCATATGATCAAGATTTGAACAGTATCTTTTACCAAAGATTCCATAGTTCGTAGGCTGTTCGTCATCTGACGAGGAACAATTCAGTATTATTTTAGGTCTGCAGACTTATATGGCGTATGGTACAGGTGGGCCAATAAATGGTACGTTTTTTAGGTGGGCGAATAAATGGTACACTTACCCTACTTGTGTATTTGTAGTAGCCTCCGTGGCCGAGTGGTCATCACACTAGGTTTGCACTCCGGAGGCCCCGGGTTCGATTCCCAGGAGGGTCGAAGTTTTTCGGCTCTGTGCTTGGAGTTCGGGGTGCACTCAGCCTCGTGAGGACAAGTGAGTTGCTACTTTAATGGAGGAGCGACCAGTAGCGGCATTACAAGTCAAAGAAACGAGCAATGATAAATAGAGATCTTAACTGCATGCTCAATATCATGCTCATTCTAGTGTGTGGACGTCTTCGCGTGAGGGGGCATTTCAGTAGGTCTTTCAATAAATTTTATAGGAGTAGAACTTTATTTACAAGAGGGGGCATTTCAGTAGGTCTTTCTATGTATGAGGTCAGCTACTCACTGTCAGGTAGATCTGAGAGGTACGGCTGATCAGATCCGCCTGTAAGGTCTACCTGATTAGCAATTGAGCACACAAGCTATCAGGTAGATCTGACAGGTACACCTGATCAGGTCCGCCTGTCAGGTCTACTTGATACCTGATGAGCACACATACTATCGGGTAGACCTTACAGGCACAGTTGGAAACGTCCGCCTGTTGTTTCTAACTGATAGTGTGTGTGCTCATCAGGTGTCATGTATACCTGATCAGCCGCGCCGGTCAGGTCTACCTGATAGTGAGTTAGTGAGTGGCTGACCTAAGTTGTATACGAGTAGTGCTTTAATCGCAAGAGGGGGCATTTCACTATGTCCTTAATAATTATATCTAAAGCCAGCTATGTACTGTCACCTGTCAGTAGTGCTTTATTTAGCTTTGGGTCATGGCTTTTCAATGTAGATGGGCACTAGGCGTATTGTAAGGAAGTACCGTGTGCGAGGGAGTTGAGAAGTAGAGCTATGTTATCTCAGAAGGCAGATTGTCACCGTTGTTAAATATTGTCCACACTTTAATGTCGATCAAAAATTAGAAAAATAAATGTGGGTAGGTGGGCCAATAAATGGTACGTTTTTTAGGTGGGCGAATAAATGGTACACTTACCCTATGTACGTTGTAGCTGTAGAAGCTTTCGTCTTAGCCGGTAGAAGCAATACCATCCTGGTAGTTTAATCTTCAAACGCACGCCTGGTAATCAGGAGATCGTCGGTTCGAATCCATGGAACCAAACTTTCAGAGGTATTTCTTTCCTATTTGAGGTCCTCCTTACAGGGTTCACTCGGATGGTCCCGAAATTGGAGAGAATGAGGACAATAGAGGAGAAAGCCAGCGGTTCCGAGAACGAACCTAATTTTGGAATAAATTTCGCCCCGGCTGGATATCGAACCGGCGACCAGGCGTTTACAAGTTAGAAGGCAGGAGCGTTATCTTCCAAGCTAGACTGGGCTTAAGTAAAGGGACTTTTCAGTTCTATCTGAGCATAGTTTAAATAAGAAGGAAACAGATTTATGAAAAGACTTCATTTTCTTCATTCTTTTAAAAGCGTCCTTTTTAACTACATTAATAATTATTATGCCTTTGATAGCCTCGCAGCATATCTATAATTAAGTAATTAATAATACTGAAACACGTCCACACTATAAACTTGTTTTTCATAAGACCAGAATCCTTTGATCTTACCTGCGTTATAAGGGTTCCAGTAGATGGTGTACCTTAAAATTGTTACCAAAAGCGTACCTAAATTCACCGGAAATTTCAGGTATCCAAACAGACACGTGAGGTTCCGCAAATTGGAAGCCTCCTGCCGTCTCGGCCGCAGATTCCACATACCGCAAACCAACAATTCCTCGAGTCTCTGGACTGTCTTAGATAGCTCAACCACTTTCTCAACACCAGCATCAGGTATTTCTGACGTCCAAACAATAAACCAAATTCCCGCTTCAACACTTCATTGTTGTTCTTGGCTGAACCGAATTCCCCATGTGATGCTGCTGTTCCTCTTTGGTGTTTACTGATCGCGAATCAATACTTTTGGGCACATTCTTCACGAACTCTTTCCGCCGGTCTTCGTCAGCTACCAGCGGGGAAAACCGGGTGGAGCCTTCGTTCCAGCCGCCTATCGCCAGCATAGTCTTGAGGTTTTTGTTGTAGGTCTTGAGGCCGGTGAATTTGGCGTAGCCACCTGGGGAGAAGAGGGAAAGGGTTAGTTACAGGGGCTTGTGGTATGCATGGTTGAGATTACTTCTTCCTTTGAGATGCTGTACACTTAGGCAAAGGGTGGCATAGCCAGCGGTGATAGCACGTTGAATACACCAGTTCCCTTCGAAGTTAAAGGATTCCTTTGAAAAGGATCTTTGAAATCAAGCAACGTTGAGCGTGGTTGGTTTACCTGTTTAGTGGATGTAACAGAATCCCTGTTTAGTGGATGTGACAGAATCCCTGTTTAGTGGATGTGACAGAATCCCTGTTTAGTGGAATGTAACAGAATCCCTGTTTAGTGGAATGTAACAGAATCCCTGTTTAGTGGATGTAACAGAATCCCTGTTTAGTGGATGTGACAGAATCCCTGTTTAGTGGATGTAACAGAATCGCGATAGTTGAACATCTGGACAATCGCGTACTGCTCACTTTTTCCGACCCCACTCAGGGTGTGTGAGATTGGCGTTACCGAATAGAAGGTTAAAATTCCGTCACTTAAAATCTTAGCAGTTATACTGTGACGTTAACACGTATATGACTGTGTGACCCACCGGTGGTCATTTCATATGTTTCCCATGGGACCTGAAATAATGTCGTTCTAGACTCTAGAGAATAAAATACCAAATTTTGGTGCCATCTTATAGGTGTTAAACACCCTTGAACATTTGCACAAGGAGGGCAGAGGAGGAAACGTCTTACCCTGCTCAATGTCCTGGTACTTGTCGAACGGCCGCAGACCATTTTCCTTATCCAAACCAATATATTCACATATCAGTCAGGTATTTCAGCTTATCCTGATTGCAATGTTGGTTAAGTTGTCATTGTGGCTAACATGACCCTCACGGCTCGACATGGCAGATAAGGTCATGTGACCAAGAAAGTCATTTGACGAAAGTCAGTGGCGGAGTGTTTGGAAATCCTAGGTGCTGTCTGGAAAATTTTCTTAGGCACTTTTTTTGTAGCTTTCTCTGGGTTTGACAAAGAGAGAAAAGAAGAAGAAGAAGAAGAAGAAGAAGAAGAAGAAGAAGAAGAAGAAGAAGAAGAAGAAGAAGAAGAGGTGTCTATCTTACTGCCTTTTACTTCAGGTTAGGTTCCTTCTAGCAAACATACTCATTATTAAACTGCATTGAGATAGAACATAGAACCATTTATCTTTCGGTCACTCCTCACTTCATGTTTTTCAACACTGATCCAATTAAAGAGTATAATAATACGAATGATTTAATTGTTAATTCATAATTAAAGTGTCATAAGTGTAGGAAGTAGTAGTAGTGTAGTAAGTATATTAATATATTATTTGAATCAAACATAATAATTATTAAACTGCATTGAGATAGAACATAGAACCATTTATCTTTCGGTCACTCCTCACTTCATGTTTTTCAACACTGATACCATTAAAGAGTATAATAATACGAATGATTTAATTGTTAATTCATAATTATAGTGTCATAAGTGTAGGAAGTAGTAGTAGTGTAGTAAGTATATTAATATATTATTTGAATCGACTCCAGTTAACCCTCTCGTGAAGTCGAAACAGGTTCGTCTAGGACTTAGAAATGAAGGGACGGTAAATTATAAAATTCACTTTATATAGGTTACGGTCCCTTCATTTCTATTTTCAATGGGAATTCACCAAGTTACGGACAATACGGAGTCTACCATTAACCATTATTATGTCCAACGGACACGGAAAGCTGATGTTAAAAATATGAAACATTCTAGGATTTCTTTAGGAATTCCACAAGGTATGATGGTCGCCATTCACACTCAGATCGTATGACAGACCCTTACAGATATTGGGAACGTGGAAAAGGCTTGAGACCTAGGTCTATCAGACCATCCGAGAGACCTTGGTCTCAAGCTTTTTCCGCCACACAAGTTCCGACTGTCAGAGCGTGAGTAGCAGACATAAAAGGGTTAACCAGGAATATCTCCAGATTCAGCCAGCCTCCTAGGTCTAGCGATTGCCTCACTGATTTTGCCTGCATCCAGTGCTCTCTTTACGCCACAGGTTCTAGCTTTGAGATCTCACATAATCTAGGTGAGATCTTATCTCGGCTGAGTCTTAGAGGATACTCTGGTAGCTGGATCCCATTGTGTCGAAACGCGATCAAATCAAAGTCGACCAATTATACCTGGGAATTGAACGGTATTATGTTTATTGTAATTCATACTTTTTATTGTGTTCAATATTATACAGTCGAGTGCAAAAAATTCGGCAAAGTTTCCATGCACATCCTTTTATTCTGACCTTTTTATTGTGTTCAATATTATACAGTCGAGTGCAAAAAATTCGGCAAAGTTTCCATGCACATCCTTTTATTCTGACCGCATTTTTTTTGGTTGTCTTGAAAATATCTTCAGACGTTCAGGTGGTACCAATGTCGTATTTCCCTTTTTCTGAAGCTCATTTTGCCTCTTTTGGCGGAGTAGCGTCTCGTCTGTACAAAATCATAGGAAATCCGCCATTTTAAAGAGGGTAGGTAAATCGTTCGGTTCTTGTCCGAAGGAGATTTTTATGCCAAACACATAGGGTTCGTTCTCGGAAACGGCATTCTCTTAACCTGTCTTCCTTCTCTCTTCGCTTTTGGTCCTTGGCAGTTACATTTCCCTTTATTAAACCTAAAAAAAGTTCTAAAGTCAACCTGTCTAAATTTTTTTGCACACAAGTGTACCACGTTCAATTATTTTGCTTTTCTTGTTTATGAAGCGAAGAAAACTTTCAATTGTACCTACCTCACCCTGGGTAAGGTTAGAGCAATTTTCTGCAATTCATTTGTTGTTTGGTTTGCAGTTTGTATAAACTTGAGGTGCGACCTTACATGCTGACTTCAGAGTACACGCTCCCTTGGAGTCATTTTTGTGTTCAAGTGACCTTAAGATTGTGTTGATTATGCAACAGGTTCGGTGTGGTATGCTGGGGCATGTCAAAGCTAATTTTGTCAAGTGAAACTTTCGAAGTTCAAATAGGTTCCACAGGACTTTCTTGGTTCCACAGTTTTTGTGTCCGTTTCGGAGGATTTCCCATAGGAAACTGGCAGGGATTCGATCCCGAGAGAGGAAATTCCAAAAAGGCAAAGAAGTGTTACCTTCTTTATGATGATTATAGGGTAAGTGTACCATTTATTCGCCCACCTAAAAAACGTACCATTTATTGGCCCACCTGCTTACATTTATTTTTCTAATCGTAGTTTAGTAGATTCTACTTATCCTATTTGCACATAGATTTTACTTATCCTGCATGCAAGTTGATTTTACTTATGATCTATGCATGTAGATTCTACTAATCCAAGTGGTTATTGGTATCTGGTATTGTAGGTCTTCAGGTATTCTTTCAAGGATGTTCCAAGTTGCTTCCAGGGCAAGTTGATATCGGAGATTGGCAACGATAACATATTGCCCGTCACTAAAAACCTCAGCAGTTATACTTATACTATACAGTGACGTTAAAAAGAAGAAGACGGAGACGAAGAAGAAAAAGCAGAAGAAGAAGATGAAGATGAAGACTAAGAAGAAGCAGCAGCAGAAGAAGAAGAAGAAGTAGAAGATGAAGACTAAGAAGAAGCAGCACAAGAAGAAGAAGGAGGAAGAGACGAATAAGAAGAGCAGAAAACCATAAGGAAGCAGAAGAAGAATACGAAGAAGAAGCCGAAAAAGAAGACGAGGAAGAAGAAGTAGAAGGCGAAGAAGAAGAAGACGACGGAAAAGAAGCAGAAGAAGAAGAAGAAGACGAAGACGAAGAAAAATAATAATAATAGAAAAACTCCGGACTGCCTCCCGTCACTCAATGTCTGCTGTTATTATTTTTTTCTGCTATTTTTTCCCGCTCTTTAATAGCTACCTTTCAGCAACAATAACAATATGAATCCGTAATAGAATATACCTACCCATCTACCAAAGGAAAGATATCTCTACCTATGTATCTACTCATGAGCTACCTGTACCTACCTATCTACTAAAGGAAGGATTCCTTGTCTTGCAGCTTTCAACATTATCAAATTTTGAAACAAATCCGTGAAGCAAACAAGATACTATTCGTCAGTCTGTAAAGAGTGTCTACCTGTCTAGTGAATAAAGAACAACATACCAAAAGAATAAAAAAAGTGGATAAAACGCAATAATAAAAATATTAATAAAGAAGATAGTATGAATCTAAAGCATATGTATTTGAAGATACTTTGAGAGAATTGGTAGTTATACATGGTTTTATGGTCGCTTGGGCTAGCTTTTCATTGAAATCGGAACAAACTTATTCCTGCGAAATTCCTGTGGAAAGTGCTATGTTGCTGGTTGGTACATTTTTTTTCTAACCTTCTTTCTGACAGAGTTCTCCTGAGGTCTTCCACCCAACCACTTACATATCTCTTTTTTCATTCTGCTGACTTTTTCCGGGACCTACTCAGGCTGGATGAGGTTCATGTGAGGAACCATGTAGTCACCGAATGCATGCTGAAAATCCCGTCACGAAAGAAAGATCTTAGCAGTTTTACAGTGACTTTAAACCACTGCCAAACAATCGGTTACAGACCATTGTGCTTTCGGTCCACTCCTGACGCAATGGACTTCACCAATTAGGTGATCCAGATACATTCTCTAGTGAGGCATTGAAATTTCGTCCCTGAATTATACACAGTACATAATATATACTGTAGAATATCGTGTAAATTACCTTTTTATTATACACAGTACATACTGTAGATTCTACAGTGAATCTAAACTTGAATCATAAAAATAACTCTACCCAGATGTCAGATCAAAATGTCATGACCAACGTGTCAGCTAACGATGAAACTGAACATTTGTTTGTAAGAAATGTAAGATTGTACGAGTATCTATTACTCGTAAATTCTATTCAGTATTTTCACACATATGGTATCTAATTACTATCTATGTATGTATCAACAAAATATTAACTACCTACGTACTAAATTCTTCTTCTTTCTTGTCTTTTCCCGTGTTCAGACGGGGTCGGCGTTTTTCGTCACTCCTCAATCAGTCCTAGCTGGTGATTGCTTTGGGCTGACATTTGGTTTTGGCTACGAAATTTCAACGAGTGGATGCCCTTCCCACACAACCTTTGCTGTCTCTTTAACAAGGGAACTACATACTAACTATACCTAGTACGTAAATATTTCAAACTTTACATCGTCAATGAAGTATCCAACTCAGTCCAGAATTCCACCAGTATATCTTCCATCCATCAAACTATAATTTAAATATTTACTAAACTCGTAAACACAATAATCTCCGCACGAAGAGAGAGAAATCGATGCGCTCGATGAATAGTCTATGATGAGAGATTATCTTTCCTACTAGGTACCAAACAAGACAAGGTATATATATATATATTATGAAAGATGATGTCAAAAAAATCACTGAAGAAGGAAGAAAATATCTCCAGACAAGAACTGGACAGAGGAAGGAAAAAGAAAGAAGATCCCATGAACTTTCTGAAAAAACCCATAAAAGAAGAAGAAAAAGAAGTAGAAGAATACGCAAAAGAGGACGTTGAAGAAGAAGAAGAAGAAGAAGAAGAAGAAGAAGAAGAAGAAGAAACATAAGAAGAATCAGAAGAGACCCGCAAAACAAAGACCAACAAGACTCTGAACAAGTCTCTGAAAAAAGTCTTCGAACAAGGATAAGAAGGAAGAAGATCTGTGAAGACAAAAACCTGTTCTTATCACAACGCTCCATAATCCCTAATATCTGATCCCTAATAATCTCCCCATTCAGAAAATTCCCATTTGATATTAAATTATAACAATGATAATACGGATGTTCAATAATAATACGGATGTTCATGTAGAGTCGTTTACTAGGACATTCCAAAGTTGATCACTTTATTCGTCAGACTGTTGTCCAGTGTCTACAATAATGTTACGTAAGCTATGGAAGTACTTCTCATTACGTAGCGTAGGAGGCAGTAGATAATGTTTAGATCATCCTCTTGAACGAATAGTCTTCCTCAGTTCCTCAGAAATTAGTGGACTTACTGAACCCGTGCTATGAAAGCATAGAAATAGCTATAGATAGGGAAAGAACAAGTACATATTGAAATTGTACCCAGTTGGTCAGTAGGTTTATTAGGTCCGTTCACATCGTCACATAAATTTCCTTCATCCCATCTTTTTTTCTATATTTTTTTTTCTTGTATTTTTTTCACTTAGCGCTTAGTTCTTTTTACCCCTCGAAAAAGTGTATTTTACCCCTCGGGGGGTAAATACCCCCAGGTTGGGAACCAATGCTTTAGAATCTTTAGATGCATTTTTAGGTAGGTTAGGCATTTCGTGATATTCTTCTAGATCTAGTTTTCTTACTAATTTACCATGATATGGGCATACATACAACTTCGAATACCTATTGCGGGCGGAAACGAGACCGCCACGTCATCGTGAGTTAAACTTGTGTATATAGACATCCAACGCTCATATTTACAATATTGCGATATACATAGATGCCATTTAAACTTTTAAACTTTAATAAATGTATATTTACGGGACGAGCCCTTTTTAAAAATTACAAACATTTACAAAACAATAATAAGTGAACAAGGTACCCTGTTTATCCTGCAATTTGAAAAGCATATTATCATTTGAAAAGCAAAAACTCTTTGGACACTTCATCAGAACCCGAGTTATTGACTTACCTAACTGTGCAAATACACGATTTCGACCGTTTTTTGGCGGTTTTCAGCTATAGCGACATAACGGTTAGAGATATTGTAAAAGAACACTCAAATAAGCATCATTCAAGAGAATAAGGAAAGTCGTGTGATGTTCACACCAGATTTTTCTATGAAAAAACAACTCAATAAAAAATTGTCATATTTAACCCTTATCTTGGCACTGTAGGTATCCATATGGATATTTAATGTTGACGCACTTTCCAAGTTTCCATTTTCTATGTCAAAGGTTGAGAAAGTTATGATCCCTAATATCTGATCCCTATAATAATCTCCCCATTCAGAAAATTCCCATTTGATATTAAATTATAACAATGGACATAATCATTGACGATAATACGGATGTTAACGTTGAGTCGTTTACTAGGACATTCCAAAGTTGATCACTTTATTCGTCAGACTGATGTCAAAGGTTGAGAAAGTTATGATCCCTAATATCTGATCCCTAATAATCTCCCCATTCAGAAAATTCCCATTTGATATTAAATTATAACAATGATAATACGGATGTTCAATAATAATACGGATGTTCTGTCAAAGGTTGAGAAAGTTATGATCCCTAATATCTGATCCCTAATAATCTCCCCATTCAGAAAATTCCCATTTGATATTAAATTATAGCAATGGACTAAACCACTAAACATTGACAGATAATACGGATATTAATGTAGAGTCGTTTACTAGGACATTCCAAAGTTGATCACTTTATTCGTCAGACTGTTGTCCAGTGTCTACAATAATGTTACGTAAGCTATGGAAGTACTTCTCATTACGTAGCGTAGGAGGCAGTAGATAATGTTTAGATCATCCTCTTGAACAAATAGTCTTCCTCAGTTCCTCAGAAATTAGTGGACTTACTGAATCCGTGCTATGGAAGGACTTATAGATATGAAGGCAAACTCTGGTATCTACATTAAGGAAGATACCTACTTTATATCAAGTCAAATACCCATTTATGTAAGTAAATAGTTGGTACTTTGCAAAAGGTACAAATTCTAGGTACACGATTGTGAACAAGCGAACATAATGATGGGTTTTTGGTGTGGTCTTCTCGTTTCTGGTCATTTAAGCTCGCGTGGCCACCTGAGCGTGTTGCCTGGGGCATCGTAACGTGCGGGGTGCAACTGAGCATGCAGGAAGGGTATTGCCTCGTAAGTTTTGACTTAGGGCAGTGCCAACGGACTGTCGATCGGGTGTTGTTGTTGTTCTTGTTGTTGATCTAGTGGAACCCTTTGACTGTGAGCTTATACTGACAAGAATAGCCTCGCAGTTGATACAACTCGTCTTGAGCTTGAGAAGTTCATTCTCTAGCTTCTGGAGAAAAATCGAAAACTAATATAAATAAATAATTTATTTTTTGCAATTTTGCTTTTGTATTTTAATTTATTTTTTATTTTCCAATGGGACTAACCCGTCAAATAAACTAATTAAAAAAAAAAAAATCCTTTTGGTCCTAACAGGCGAGCGACTACACTACCGAGATGGTATGAAATGGGAATGTTATCACCAATATATTCTCGTATTCTGTTCAATAGATTCGAACCCTTTGCCTTGTTAATTCCTTCGTCAGTACCTAAACTAATTAAAAAAAAAAAAAAAAATCCTTTTGGTCCTTTCTAACAGGCGAGCGACTACACTACCGAGATGGTATGAAATGGGAATGTTATCACCGATATAGGTTTTCTCGTATTCTGTTCAATAGATTCGAACCCTTTGCCAGAGAGCAGTAGGTAAGTTGTTAATTCCTTCGTCAGTACCTACCTACCTACATAGGTACCTAGTTATTCTTCTAATAAAAACAAGTCAATGTCTACAACTAGGAAGTCATAATAGTATACGTTATCTAGCAGGAAGGTCTGACTGATGCACGAGATGATTCCGTTAAGGAAAAAAGCTTTTCTGACAGAAGTGACGGGTATGGTTGCGGATTTGATTTAATTCTGCACAGAGGTTATCACGCTATCAAATTGCCCGTCACTAAAAACCTCAGCAGTTATACTTATACTATACAGTGACGTTAAAAAGAAGAAGACGGAGACGAAGAAGAAAAAGCAGCAGAAGAAGAAGATGAAGATGAAGATGAAGAATAAGAAGAAGCAGCAGCAGAAGAAGAAGAAGAAGAAGTAGAAGATGAAGACTAAGAAGAAGCAGCACAAGAAGAAGAAGAAGGAGGAAGAGACGAATAAGAAGAGCAGAAAACCATAAGGAAGCAGAAGAAGAATACGAAGAAGAAGCCGAAAAGAAGACGAGGAAGAAGCAGCAGCGGAAGAAGCAGAAGAAAAAGAAGAAGTAGAAGAAGAAGGCTAAGAAGAAAAAGGAGGAGAAGAAGAAGAAGAAGAAGAAGAAGAAGAAGAAGGAAAAGTAGAAGAAGATGAGGAAGAAAAACAAAAAAGAAGAAGAAGAAGAAAAAGCAGAGGAACAAGACGAAGAAGAAGAAAAAGCAGAAGAGGACGAAAAAGAAAAAAAGGCTACGGACTGCCTCCCGTCACTCAATGTCTGCTGTTTATTAATATTTCTGCCATTTTTCTCCGCTCTTTAATAGCTAGCTTTCAGCAAAA
Source organism: Diaphorina citri (assembly GCF_000475195.1). Classification (NCBI taxonomy): domain Eukaryota; kingdom Metazoa; phylum Arthropoda; class Insecta; order Hemiptera; family Psyllidae; genus Diaphorina; species Diaphorina citri. The sequence goes on along the minus strand of NW_007378921.1, from coordinate 6,529 downwards.
ATAACAATATGAATCCGTAATAGAAGATACCTATCTACCAACTAAAGGAAAGAAACCTCTAGCTATGTACCCACCTACCCATCAGCTACCTACCTACCTATCTACCAAAGGAAGGATTCCTTGTCTTGCAGCTTTCAACATCATCAAATTTTGAAACAAATCCGTGAAGCTAACAAGATACTATTCGTCAGTCCGAATTCTATAGGAGGACAAAGTTATAAAATTACATATCTATAATGTTATTCTTAAGAACTTCTAAACAATTGCTATCGGCTAAACTTTGCTCCACCGGATCAAGGATCAATACCACTGTCGACCGTGCTTTTAGAAATTATAATTTTGTCTCCGAGAACTAAAATGTCAATAAACCCTACAAAAATCGATCTACCTCTGTCTTCAAGAAGTCAATAAACGCTGTCGTGCTCCTACAAACCGTGAGATGTTCGTAGAATCATAATTTGATTCTCGAATTAAATCATCTTCAGACACCGCAAGTGAGGTGAATCTATTCTGGATTGTCAATCTAGTTAGAGTAGTTAGTGTTGGTAGGAATACTATACAATAAGGACCTCTATACATGGTTTGCCATTATTGGATGACACAGAATTCTGTCCGATTTGAAACCAGACCAAGAAATATTATACCGTGCTGTACCAGGAAAAACGGCACTCTTTGCAAAAGTTATGACACTTTTGACGTAACATTAAAGAGGAAAAATCTTTGGAAATATTGCATGACCATTACAATAATCGCAGTGACGTCAAACTGTTGGTAAAGTACCTGCAGAGTGCAATGTTTTGAAATTGGTTCCAGGAAATCCAGGATCATATAGCCCAGGACCAGAAATATCAACAGACTAGGTAGGTAAGTAGCAACAGAGGATTTACATTGAAACCTGCAGAATTACTCCATAAAAGTTGCGGAGCACATTCAAGGATACGTCTTGTTTGTAGAAATAGAAAAAGAATAAAGTAAAACTTTGAAAACGAGACCAATACGGTATGGAGTAAAACTTCTTCTTCCTCTGCCAGAATGATTGTGAAAAGTTCCTTATATCCCAAAACACGGTCTTGAGAGCAAACTGTCCACAAAAAGCAAACAGAAAGGATCTTCAAACAGTTACTGTTTCAACAGTTGAACTACCAAAAAAAGCCCACAGCCTAAAGCCCGCAGAATAAGACATTCAGTATTGTTTGAACTACCCTGACCAAGTGAAGTAACCTCTAACAATAACCCCTACAGCTCTGCTACAGGTATGCAGGCCATATATCACCTACAAATTTTTGTCGATGGTGGGATTCGAACCCGGGACCTTCTGCATGGCAAGCAAGCGCGTTACCACTAGACCAACCGTGCCCCCTAGCAAGCGCGTTACCACTGGACCAATAGTTAAGCACAACTATTTCATTTGAGATTGATGATTCTGTAACTTCACTTTCAGGACAGGCTGTGGATTATGTAGATGTCCATATGAACACACAAGCAATAATGTAACAATGGTGAGATTGTAAAGTTGTTATTGAATGAGGTAAGTGCGCCAGTGGTGGATCACCAAATGAAGTATGGCCTACTAGAACGTGATTTGAAAGAGTTAGAATTCAGAATAGAATACTCGTACCTAGTCCTAAGTTATGACCAGTTTTACCAAAGACTCTCCAAAATAGAAGTTACAATAAGAAGAGACCCTAAAAAGTTTCAAAGTGTTTAAAAAAACACTCCAAAAGTTGTTGTTATTGTTGTTTTTTGAGAAAATTTTGGTCGTTCCAGTGAAATTATAGCATTACGCCGGACTATCATTACTTTACCTACTAGGTATAAATTGTCCAAAGATGTTATACTTGTACCTACCATAATCTTCTCCCGCACACAGCAATAATGTAACAATGGTGAGATTGTAAAGTTGTTATTGAATGAGGTAAGTGCGCCAGTGGTGGATCACCAAATGAAGTATGGCCTGCAAGAACGTGATTTGAAAAGTTAGAATTCAGGATATGTAGAATAGTTGTGAGTTATGACTTTCCGGGTCCGTTTCATCAAAGGCCGTCAGATTAAATTTTTCCAACATCTAAATGGAAGTTACAATGAGAAGAGACCCTAAAAGGGTTTCGTTTAAGAGTGTTTAAAAAACACTCTAAAAGTTGTTTTTTGAAGGAAATTTTGGTCGTTTGAGTGAAATTATAGCATCACGCGGCGATATCTTCAATCTACCTAGTATAAATTGTCCAAAGATGTTATACCTACCGTCATCTTTTTCCGAACTTGACGACAGCAAATTTCATCTATAAAAACTTTTGCCTCATGATGAACCAAAATTAAAATGTCCAAATTACCAGAAGAAAGAACTCCAAAATAGACAATGGAGCAATCAAATTAAATTTGGGTGTCACAATACTCACATTCATCGTAACCAACAATAACGAAATGATCAAGATGTTCGTAGAATCATAATTTGATTCTCGAATTAAATCATCTTCAGACACCGCAAGTGAGGTGAATCTATTCTGGATTGTCAATCTGGTTAGAATAGTTAGTGTTGGTAGGAATACTATACAATAAGGACCTATACATGGTTTGCCATTATTGGATGACACAGAATCCTGTCCGATCTGAAACCAGAGCAGGAATTATATACCGTGCTGTACCAGGAAAAACGGCACTCTTTTCAAAAGTTATGACACTTTTGACGTAACAGTAAAGAGGAAAAATCTTTGAAAACATTGCATGACCATTACTATAACCGTAGTGACGTCAAACTGGTGGTAAAGTGCAATGTTTTGAAATTGCTTCCAGGATCATATAGCCCAGGACCAGAAATATCAACAGACTAGGTAGGTAAGTAGCAACAGAGGATTTACATTGAAATCTGCAGAATTACTCCATAAAAGTTGCGGAGCACATTCAAGGATACGTATTGTTTGTAGAAATAGAAAAAGAATAAGGAAAGTAAAACTTTGAAAACGAGACCAATACGGTAATAGAGTAAAACTTCTTCTTCCTTTGCCAGATTGATTGTGAAAAGTTCCTTATATCCCAAAACACGGTCTTGAGAGCCAACTGTCCACAGAAAGCAAACAGAAAGGATCTTCAAACAGTTACTGTTTCAACAGTTGAACTACCAAAAAAATCCCGCAGTCTAAATAGCCCGCAGAATAAGACCTTCAGTATTGTTTGAACTACCCTGACCAAGTGAAGTAACCTCTAACAATAACCCCTACAGCTCTGCCACAGGTATGCAGGCCATACATCACTACGCACATACCGTAGTATTTGGCAATCCGGTTCATTTATGATTCCATTAGAGTCATTAGAAGACTAATGTTGGTCATGATGATGGTCACAGGTGATTGTTATTGATGGTGCAAGTAAATGGTAAGGTGCTTCTGAAGGTAGAAACACACTACTCTCACATCACGTCACGTGAAGTCATGGAGTGTCGGAAAGATGTAGTTCAAAGTTTTCCCATAATATTGTAGTGGGTAGGTGATTTCTAATTTCGTTCAGCTTCAGGACAGTCACACTACTATCACGTGACGTAACGACAAGTTCTGGAGCTTTAAGAAGGGGTTTAAGAGCGAATTCTATAGGAGGACAAAGTTATAAAATTACATATCTATAATGTTATTCTTAAGAACTTCTAAACAATTGCTATCGGCTAAACTTCGCTCCACCGGATCAAGGATCAATAACAATGTCGACCGTGCTTTTAGTAATTATAATTTTGTCTCCGAGAACTAGAATGTCAATAAACCCTACAAAAATCGATATACCTCTGTCTCCAAGAAGTCAATAACACTATCGTGCTCCTACAAACCGTAATCCCAACACCGGACGCTGCACAGACAACGAAACAGAACGGTGCAACTTCCGTCGCTGTTTCCTCGTGTCACTTCCAATCAGTCGGTCATTATGAAACACCTGGTGAATCTGATCGATTATGAACAATATTATCTAAATTGTTTTGAACAAACGATTGGAGAATGATGAATGAACGAAACAAGTTTGCAAGAGAAGAGAAATAGGTACATGCTTTGTACAGAGCGACATTATGTGTATCAAATCAGTGGTTTGGTTCAGATTAGCGTTTCCCAAGCTGAATAACTTGGCCAAAACCTTCGAGAAGCCTAAGGTCGCGTTTCGTTCTTGTTAGAACTCATCAGCTAGGTATACCTAGCTCTCAGCTGTAACTTCTAAGGACTTACCATCCCAAAATCGAAGAGAGAAGGAGGACAGGATAGGAGAAAGCCAGCCGTTCCGAGAACGAACCTCATCCCATCAGAATAAAATCCCCCCCCCCGGGGCGGAAATCGATCCCGCGGCCTAGCGCTTACAAGGCAGATGCACTAACAACCAAGCTAAACAGGCTGGTCCTACCACGTTTATTGATTCATTTGCATGTTCTTTTTGATCTTGCTTAACTTAGGTATATTAAATTAGAAGAACAAGGATTGGTGTCCAAAGTAGAAGAACAAGAAAATTAATGGTGCCCAAACGGTGTTCCCCACTGGAAATATGACGCCCCACTGCTCGAGAAGCCTAAGGTCGCGTTTCGTTCTTGTTATAACTCATCAGCTAGGTATACCTAGCTCCCCCCCCGGGCGGAAATCGATCCCGCGGCCTAGCGCTTACAAGGCACATGCACTACCAACCAAGCTAACTAGGCTGGTCCTACCATGTTTATTGATTCATTTGCATGTTCTTTTTGATCTTGCTTAACATATATTAAATTAGAAGAACAAGAAAATTAATGGTGCCTAAACGGTGTTCCCCACCGGGTATTATATGACGCCCCACTGGACATCATGTTCCCAAATTTTGAGAAGTACTGGCATGGATAATTATCATACATCTAAAGAGAACTCAAACACAATAACCTATCAAGATAAATATTATGCTGTATTCATGCTAATATCTGTTTTCATTGATCTTCCAAAACCAAACTCTCCACACTCGATAGTTAACCCCTTAACCCCGACTTAATTTAGGAAAAATTAAATTTTTCTGATCAGGCATTATTATTTGGGCTATAATTAAGACTTATACAAAGTTTCATATCCTCCTAGGACTACTGAACAAAATCAATCTGGAGACAAAACCAGACAAGTTAGCCAAGTAAATTTTACTGACGTTTTAGATCACAAACGAAACGTATGAAAAATACTGAGAACGGAATTTTTTCGATAGGTCTGGGATGATATATCCCATTTTAAAAATCATGTTTCTGTGGGACGTATTGTCCCTTTAGGGGTGAAAGGGTTAAACCAGAAACTATATCAGCATATAGCTCACAGATACTATATCAGCATATCACAGATACAATGTGCTATATCACAGATGTATCTGGAGACAAAACCAGACAAGTTAGCCAAGTAAATTTTACTGACGTTTTAGATCACAAACGAAACGCTCGAAAAACACTGAGAACGGAATTTTTTCGATAGGTCTGGGATGATAGATCCCATTTTAAAAATCATATTTCTGTGGGACGTATTGTCCCTTTAGGGGTGAAAGGGTTAAACCAGAAACTACATCAACATATCACAAATACAATGTGCTATATCACAGATAGAATGGAAATACCCAGAACAATATTATTTGCCAATATCTACAGATACCGACTGTTGAATCTATCGACTAGGTAATTATGTAGATACTTACGACTCAGTTGGATTAATTCAAATGAAATATGCACCCATGTAACTACGTAGGTACGTAGAGCTTAGAGGTATAGACAAAATGCCTGAAGATATCTATCCATATTGCCTAAAGTCAATAGCAAGAAGAACTAAGAACATGAATCTAGAGACTAGACCGATAAAACTGTAGGAAGGTATGCTGAAGGTAGGTAAACTTATTTCAAAATTTGCCTCCCTTAGGCTACAGCCGTTTGGTTTGGGGCAGCATTTGACCGATTTAATTTGAGTGTTGTCTCAGTTTGGACTTTTTTAGATAGAGGGAACTATAACTTCTGAGGTCTTATCGTCCCGAAAGCACCGAGAGGAGAAGGAGAGGATAGGAGAAAGCCAGCCGTTCCGAGAACGAATCTAATCTGTTTAGAATAAAGTTCGCCCCGCTAGGGCATCAAACCCGCGACCTAGCGCTTACAAGGTAGACACGTTACCTTTCAAGCTAACTAGGCTATTCGAAGTAATATGAATATGAAATTCCCAATACAGGCAACCATGTGAGCTCTTGAAGATATTGCTATTACGTTCAATGTAAAGCAATCCAAGTCCAGGAGCAATATTGCCAAGCAAATGCATGATCTAGAACTTATTCATCCTCGTAAATGGTTGCTTGATATCGCAAGACCTGATGCAACAACCACCAATACACAACTTGAATCGTTCTTCTTCTATGGAAGTTCTAGTTTTCTTTTAATTCGTCCGATCGCATCCGAGACAGTTGGCACTTGGGTCCTTGAATGAAGGACACAAAGGAGCAAAGTACATAGCCGAAAATGGTGGAGATGTCAGGTGAACCGAGAATGGATGGTGTATTTACAATAGCGGACCTCTTTGTCCATTGAAAG
>NW_007378920.1:76878-77274 GCF_000475195.1 Diaphorina citri | reverse complement strand
TTGAACAACGATGATAAATGCCGACTGTGTAAAACTCAACCTGAAACCATCACACATGTTATCAGTGGCTGTCAACAATTTGCAAAACATGAATATACAAATAGACACAACAGAGTATGTATTTATGTTCATTATTTATGTTCATTTCCTGAAAAGTACAAACATTATGTTTCCTGAAAAGTACAAACATTATGTACTTATATAGGAACACGATGAAATTTGTGAAGAAACCGAATAAACCTTATTATTATTATTATTATTATCATCAAATATGTAAACATTTCAAGTTTCCAGTCAGCGAAAAATGGTACCAACACAATCCTGATCCAGTGATGAGTAATGATGATGTTGTAGTCTTGTATGATCAAAGTATACAAACGGACCGTACAATTCTCA
>NW_007378920.1:75964-76768 GCF_000475195.1 Diaphorina citri | reverse complement strand
ATTTTCATTTACTGTGAACTTTTACTGTCTGGATTGTGACCTCTACAAGAGATACTCCGTGGAAACAAAAAGAACTGGTACCATGTCTCAATCCACGTCCAGAGGTACTCGTCTCCCGAGGCCTCCTAACAGAGATCCAAGGTATTGTCGACCTACCTTCAGATATGTCCAATCCTCTGACACAAGTGATTACAACACAGCAGATGAAGAAGAAGAACCCGTGCAACGACGTAACAAGAGTTCAGTCGGTACGACTCGTACCTTACTGAACAGTCTACCTACTACTTCCACCAACATCTCTAATAATCTGGATGACGAGTCAAGTGGCGCTTCCAGTCAATCTTCAACCCCCAAAACCACGAGGACCAATGTGACGAGAATATTCAGAAGATCTTTGGGCGCTTCCATAGGGGAAAGTCCCGGATCTCCTCTGACCCAGTCATCTCAAGCGACTACAATATCACGTCACTCAGGTCGTATGCGTTGGGGATAGAAACCTAAATATGAAATTATTAGACGCATACTATATTTCTACTGAACTCGACGCCAATAGGAAGCAGTACATGAGAAGATTAGAAATGCTATGGAACAGTGACCCATAATAATAATAATCATTCTAATCAAACTTGCCAACCTTTGTAACAAGTATTTTATAAATATTTTATACAAATAAAAGCCGGTTTACCCGGCAATTTAATTAATAATAATTATTATAATAATAATAATAAAATACAAAATATTTGGTGACAAATGGGGTGTGAGGAGAGGGATAGGGGTGTCATTCACAGATCGGAAGAGCGTCGT
>NW_007378920.1:11420-75594 GCF_000475195.1 Diaphorina citri | reverse complement strand
TCCGAGAACAAACCTAATCCCTTCAGGATGAAATCCGCCACGCCGCCCCGGGCGGCGGGAATCGAACCCGCGGCCTAGCGCTTACAAGGCAGGCGTGCTACCTTCCAAGGTAACTTGGGCTGGCTTACCTTGGTTCGTCCGTTGATAACAAAGTCTCCCATTCGACCATTATTGACCATCCTGTTGGCTCGCATGATAATCGCGTCCACTTCGGATATAAGTCTCCCGATATTTGAACAATACGTTTCCCGTCCATCTATCCAAGTGATTTGATCGCCGCGAATTGTCTTCAGGTCTTGCTTGTTGGTAGATTTGTTGCTGACTAGTTGTCCGTCCTTGAACACGCCGCTATGGTACATGCCCAGCACTTCGTGTAACACAGCCATACCTGAGGAGAGATGGTGAGGAAGAAACATTTCAGAGCCATTGCGGTTGCATTGGAAGTGTAGTCGTGCAACTTTTATCCATTTTTTTTGTTTTTTTTTTTTTTTTTTTTTTTTTTTTTTTTTTTTTTTTTTTTTAAGAGGTTTGACAGAGGGAACTTTAACTGCTATGGTCTTATCGTCCCGAAATCGAGGAGAGAAGGAAGACAGGATAGGAGAAAGCCAGCCGTTCCGAGAACGAACATTATCCCATCAGGATAAAATCCGCCCCGGGCGGGAATCGAACCCGCGGCCTAGCGCTTACAAGGCAGACGCACTACCAACCAAGCTAACTAGGCTGGCAATAATTAACGCTTAATGAAGTTATTCGTAGCATTCCAGATCCCCGAAGACACCCACACACGGTCAGTAGTTTTCTAGCATCAAGTGTGCTTTACAGGTAGTCAAGTGGTTATTTCTCCAGGATGGACGTGAGTTGAAAACTAAAAAGGCAAATAAGGTCTCACTCTGATCCAAGTTTTCCTGAAAGATGGAGACCTGTGCTCCAAAATTTCTTCGTACAAAAACCGCGTGTTTCGTAATGTAAAAATCGGACATAACGAGGTAAATCTTTTTCGAGCTTGAAAAAAACATCAAACCTGAACTTTGGAAATCGGAGATCAGGTCTATACGGATCAAAATTTTGTGCTCTGGCTTGTGGTTTTAACGAAAACAGTTTATCGAATAAAACGAAAAAGTTATGACCTAAAAATTAACACAAGGTCTGCATTTTTTTGAAGGTGGTTAACGAAAACAGTTTATCGAATAAAACGAAAAAGTTATGACCTAAAAATTAACACAAGGTCTGCATTTTTTTGAAGGTGGTTTTTTTTGGACATTTCTCGGAAACGAAGCCGAAGTTAGGAAAATGAACCACAGAACCTTGTTGGAAATGATGAGATCTACCTACCCTGAGCCGTTGTCAGTGTTTTTCTGGCGCACCCTGGATAGTCTGTAGTTTCAAACGGAATAAATTTCATTATCATTATTCAACCAGATTACCTCTTGAAAGAAGTTCTAAATCAAATCATTTGCTAAAATATCAATTTTCTCCAATCACCCTATATTAGACTGACTGCTTCAAAAAAAAAAAAAAAAAAAAAAAATAAATTTTTCCCAACCCCCCTATTTAAGAGAGACTTCTTAAAAAAAAAAAAAAAAAAAAAAAAAAAAAAAAAAAAAAACAAAGTTGCGTAAATAAATAATGAAATAGAACACTCAAAAACTCAAAGCTCACGGAAGCGGGAAAGCCATTTCATTAAAATAGAATAAGAGAGAAGAAATTAAATAATTAAACACAAAGTATTTTTTAATTTTTACTTTCTTTATCCTATAAGAAGGAAAGTGATGTAATCGGGTCAAATTTTCGATGGTTTTTAGTGAAAAAACACGTTTTGGGGTCCCTAGAGCCTAGAGCCCAATTCCAAAGTTTCAGTCATTGGTCCATTTGTGTGTGTGTCGGTCTCTCCGTCTGTCTCTCAGTCTGTAAACAAAATATCTCGCAAACGGTAAGAGCTAGAAACTTGAAATTTGGTACGTAGTTACTGTGACAAGGAACAAATGTGACAAGGATGTAACACAATCTTTTAGTTAAGATAGGTGCTGCGGGTAGCTGTATTTTGACCGCTTTTTGGCGGTTTTCACCTAAACTGACTAAATGGTTAGAGTTAGAGATATTGTAAAAGTTACAATAGCAACACCCAAATTAAGCATCATTCAACAGTATAAGGAAAGTCATGTGATGTTCACACCAGATTTTTTTTTTTAAATTGAATTAAAAATAAATAAATAAATCTTGAAATTTTATTTTAAAGAGCGCATCTGTGTTTTTTTCTGTAAGACTTCTTTCTATACAATATAGATATATGTATTTTTATACAGGGTGTATAATTGTATATATATAAAAACGAGCCACTCGAAATATCTTGGGGCGGCTCAAGGGGGGTCAACTTTGAAATCTTAAATGAGAACCCCCACATTTTAACCACACCATAAGAAAGACCTGTTGAAATACAGTACTTTGGTACAAGATTGAATTTTTCAATATTTAAAGTCACCAAGTTATTTCTCTGATATGGAAGCACCAAAAATAATAAAAGCATTCTGAATCTGAAAGGTGATTTGTGCTTTGAATAGGACACTTTCATGATTCAGCTCAAAATTCGGACCCAAAAGTGCGATTTCAAATTCCGATCCAAGCCATGGATCGACCCTTAGATCCAAAATTTGAATTCTCAATTTCAGGTCCGAATTTCGAGCTATATCATGAAAGTGACCTATTTGAATATCAAAAAATCACCTTTCAGAATGATTTTATTGTTTTTTTGGTGCATCCCCTATCAAATAACATGACGATTTTAAATATTGAAAAATCCATAGCTCCGGCCCCGTTCATGATATTGACCTCAAACTTGTACCAAAGTACTGTATTTTTAAAGGTCTTTTTTTATGGTGTGTTAAAAAGTGGGGTCCATATTTAAGATTTCAAAGTGCCCCCCCCCCCTGTCGCGAACGCGAGTTTTGTATCCATAGATACTGCCATGGCAACCAAATAGTTGACAGGGTTTAGATTTTTTCTCAGTCTTGAAATTTTAAAAATACCGATCTGCTCCAGCTCCAAGTTTGTAAAATTTTATTGTTGAAAATATAAGACGTTCCTTGTTTCTGAGTTTTGACATCAACATCTTCGTTCTTCCAAGTTTAGACAGAACTCCCAATGTATTTCGGACATCTTTTTGGTACCATCGAGCGTGGTTACATCAAATGAAAACGCTTCCACACCCCCCCCCCCCCCCCCCCCCCCCTGGGGCTGTCCATGACGATGTCAATAAAGTGAAACCAAGTAGAAAATGTTTCCTTCCGAATATAATGAATGAGACACGTGTTTTTTCGAAGTTCAACACAATTCTCAAGATATTTTGAGTGGCTCGGTTTTAGCCTGTCCTTCCTTTATTATTACGATAGTAATAACAAGCTGGGCCCGTCCCTCCGGGAATTTTTCAGCCCGTAGTTTAGTCGATCGTGGTTAAAGAAAACTAGTACCTAATTACCTATGTACTATTATTACTCGCACTGCGTGTTCGGGAGGTTGCGTAAACGGTCGCGCTGCACGCTCCCGGGGAGTACCTAATTACCTATGTACTATTATTACTCGCACTGCGTGTTCGGGAGGTTGCGTAAACGGTCGCGCTGCACGCTCCCGGGGCTTCTTCGCATGGTTGTGCATGTGGTCGCGCTGCGCGCTCCTGGGGCTTCGCACGGTTGTGCATGCGGTCGCGCTTCACGCTCCCTATTACTACATAATGTATGTTCCTACATACTTTCATGTAATGATTTAAAATCAAGACTAGAGCCCGTTCTTCCTTCATTTGTAATTTTTGTAATTTGTAATTTTTATTTGACATTTTAAGTATACATATTTTTCATATAGGAGGTTAAATAAATTTCAAATTGAGTTTAAAAACCAGTTAAAAAAAAAAAAAACAAAACAAAACAAAATTTGCCCCACCACTTTCGTGTTCCTGGTAAAAAGACCTTTAATTTGATATATAGGTCGACCAGGTTTGGATAGAATCTATGGGCCTATGGGGACACACAGACCGACCGACTGAAGACACCGAAGCGAATACAATAGCCCGTCCACTATACCTTTTTTATTACTATCGTAATAATAAAGGAAGGACGGGCTAAAAAGGTATAAGGGACGGTAGCTCCTTTTTGTGTTTAACCTAGCCCTAATAACAACACTGGTCACTGCTCATTTGTGAAAGCTCCTTTTTGTTTGACCTAACCCTATTTGTTTGACCTAACCCTATCTTAACCTATATATCAAATTAAAGGTCTTTTTACCAGGAACACGAAAATGATGGTGCAAATTTTGTCCAGAAAACCATAAAGCCAACCTATATATCAAATTAAAGGTCTTTTTACCAGGAACACGAAAATGATGGTGCAAATTTTGTCCAGAAAACCATAAAGCCAAAAAAAAGAAAGTAAAAAAAACTGGTTTTTGGGGGATGTTTTTCACATTTTCTCACACAAATGAGATCTGATCTCGAAATTTGTCGCGACGACCTATGAACTCAAAGCGAGAAAGTTTTAGATAGCACTTCAGTCGTTATTTTAAGATCGGTTTTAGCGTCACCTGTGTTAAGCTACGTCGAGCAAGGCCAATAAATGGATGGGTGACTTGAGCCTTATATTGGGAATAAAGGGAGAACGGGCTCTAGTCTTGATTTTAAATCATTACGTGAAAGTAAAATCAAAAAATCAAATCAAGAATGATAATAAACTGAATATTAAACAAATTAGGTAGGTACATAGGTACTGATTTTCTCTAATCACGATCGAATAAACTACGGGCTAAAAAATTCCCGGAGGGACGGGCCCAGCTTGTTTGTATACACCCTGTGCCCTAAATCACCAAAGTATGGAACAGTATTTACAATTGACAATTCTCATGATTTTCAAATATTTACTCATATGAAAGAAGAAAAAATTAAAAAAATTACACCGCAAAAATTTTTCAGTTACGTTATGTACTTCTCGAGATATGCACATTTTAACGCGAACGCAAAACGTGGCAACAGTGCATGACTAGCGTAACGTCACGCCATAGTGGGGCGAGTAGGTATACCTACTATACGCATGTGATTCTAGCGCACTTGTTACTTTCCTTATCCTATAGGAAAGTAATGTAATCGGGTCAAATTTTCGATGGTCAGTTTTTAGTGTCAAAACACGTTTTGAGGTCCCTAGAGCCTAAATCCAAAGTTTCAGCCATTGGTCCGTGTGTCTGTCTGTCAAAATATCTCGAGAACGGTAAGAGCTAGAGACTCGAAATTTGGTATGTAGATGTCAAATGTGACAAGGATGCGACACGAAACTTTTGGTTAAGACCGGTGCAACGATTGGCGGCATTTTACCGCTTTTTGGCGGTTTTCCGTGTAATTTAACAATATCTCGGGAACGGTATAAGCTAGAGACTTGAAATTTGGTATGTAGTTCAAAAATGTGACAAGGATGCAACACAAAACGTTTGGTGAAAATAGGTGCTGCGGTTGGCGGTATTTTGACCGCTTTTGGACAGATTTCGACCGTTTTTGGCGGTTTTCAGCTATAGCGACAAAACCGTTAGAGATATTGTAAATGTTACAACAGAACACCCAAACAAGCACCATTCAATAGGATAAGGAAAGTCGTGTGACGTTCAAACCAGATTTTTTTAATTTAGGTACCTAAGCAGACATCTACACCTATGTAGGTATGTTAATAAATTTATCTCTGGTCTTGGATTTTTATCCAGGACTCTCAAATGTCAAATACTTTGATGTATGTGCCTGCATGTGTATCGAATGATGTTCAAAAAAAAATCCCTCGAAAAGCGCGAGTTCAAACACAAATATCTCGGCAAGTACACGACGGATTTTAAAATCGAAAACAGATTTGTGAATGTGATTTTTGACCGCTTCGTTTTATTTATGTTAGGTTGAATTATTTTTTACATGAGAGTCCTCAATATGATTCGTCCAAATTCAAAATTCTGCTTTTCCATAAGACACTTATATGATTCGTCCAAATTCAAAATTCTGCTTTTCCATTGGCTATTACACTTGTAAGACACTTTTCCATACTTTGGTGATTTAGGGTTTTAGGGCACTGTATTTATGCATAGGTATAATGTTTTAGCGAGTTTTGACATCAACATCTTCGTTCTTCCAAGTTTAGACAGAACTCCCAATGTATTTCGGACATCTTTTTGGTAGCAGAGCGTGGTTTCGATCCACGGACCTCTGGGTTATGGGCCCAGCACGCTTCCACTGCGAGTTTTGTATCCATAAGTAGATGGCGTCATGTTGGGTCTTATATGAGGGTTTCTGCTTCTCCAAATATTGAAGATGTTCTTCTCAGATTTCACATCTTGTATTTCCGCCTGATAGTAACACCACATTAGTTCCTTATAGTCATCTCTCGTCCATGGTATTCTCCTACGTGTTTGAATACTCGCCACCACTTGAACATTATTACTAGGTGTTGTGTCATTTCCAGTTGATCGAACAGAATTCATAACAGGAGTAGTAGTAGTTTCATCGACATCGGATGCTATACCACGTATTCTGTTACTATTACATATGATACGAGTAGGATACATTCTGGAACTCGTCGCAGACGGAGGTGGTAGACGTCTTGACACTGCATCACCAACATGACAATTATTTGTTTGTCGTCTATTACGTACGATGTTTTCCAAACATTCCAATGAACTATCCAAGGTATCATCATCACTATATTCACTATCACCACCACTTGCACTGAAGTAAACATCATTATCATCCTGATCTTGTTCTTGTTCGCTTGTTACTGTTGGATTTCCTCTTCTCCTAAGGTTATAACGATTTTGAGACATGTTATCGCCAATGGAGCGAGATCATCGGTGAGATCTCAAAGGGCACTACAAGAATTTTGAAATACACCTCAGAAATGGCAGATGAGAATGAATAAAGATAAAAATGTTCTAATAAGGTTTTGTTGAAGCAAACCTAGTCCACTATGAGAGAAATCTCGGCGTGGTAACTAGGAAAGTTCGGGTTTCAAAAATTTTCGAATAGAAAATTTAAAATTTTTCAGGAGCAAAGTTGAATCGTGTTAGGATTTTCAGTTAGTTGTGCCAACTAACTGAAAATCCTAACACGATTCAACTTTGCTCCTGAAAAATTTTAAATTTTCTATTCGAAAATTTTTGAAACCCGAACTTTCCTAGTTACCACGCCGAGATTTCTCTCATAGTGGACTAGGTTTGCTTCAACAAAACCTTATTAGAACATTTTTATCTTTATTCATTCTCATCTGCCATTTCTGAGGTGTATTTCAAAATTCTTGTAGTGCCCTTTGAGATCTCACCGATGATCTCGCTCCATTGGCGATAACATGTCTCAAAATCGTTATAACCTTAGGAGAAGAGGAAATCCAACAGTAACAAGCGAACAAGAACAAGATCAGGATGATAATGATGTTTACTTCAGTGCAAGTGGTGGTGATAGTGAATATAGTGATGATGATACCTTGGATAGTTCATTGGAATGTTTGGAAAACATCGTACGTAATAGACGACAAACAAATAATTGTCATGTTGGTGATGCAGTGTCAAGACGTCTACCACCTCCGTCTGCGACGAGTTCCAGAATGTATCCTACTCGTATCATATGTAATAGTAACAGAATACGTGGTATAGCATCCGATGTCGATGAAACTACTACTACTCCTGTTATGAATTCTGTTCGACCAACTGGAAATGACACAACACCTAGTAATGTTCAAGTGGTGGCGAGTATTCAAACACGTAGGAGAATACCATGGACGAGAGATGACTATAAGGAACTAATGTGGTGTTACTATCAGGCGGAAATACAAGATGTGAAATCTGAGAAGAACATCTTCAATATTTGGAGAAGCAGAAACCCTCATATAAGACCCAACATGACGCCATCTACTTTGAGTAGCCAACGTAGATTTGTAGTCAAGAATACCAAATTGACTAATGATGAGTTAGCCACTATCAAAGCAAATGTGTCTCGTGAATTGGGAATCATACCTGAGGATGTGACAGCAGATCTGCTCTCATTTGAAATGCCAGTGAATAATGATGAAATCATGGAATTATGTTTGGTTGAATCTCACAATGAGCATTGCTCGCGGGGATTGCCTCTCACTACCTATGATGAAAACACGTTTTGAGGTCCCTAGAGCCTGAATCCAAAGTTTCAGCCATTGGTCCGTGTGTGTGTCTGTCTGTCTGTGTGTCTGTCTGACTGTAAACAAAATATCTCTAGAACGGTAAGAGCTAGAGACTTGAAATTTAGTATGTAGCTCTCAAATGTGACAAGATTGCGACACGAAACTTTTGGTTAAGACCGGTGCAACGGTTGGCGGCATTTTACCGCTTTTTGGCGGTTTTCCGTGTAATTTAACAATATCTCGGGAACGGTATAAGCTAGAGACTTGAAATTTGGTATGTAGTTCACAAATGTGACAAGAACGGTATAAGCTAGAGACTTGAAATTTGGTATGTAGTTCACAAGTGTGACAAGGATGCAACACAAAACGTTTGGTTGTGATGGTAGCGCTTGGCGGTATTTTGACCGCTTTTGGACAAATTTCGACCGTTTTTTGGCGGTTTTCAGCTATAGTAACGATGTATATTTGAATGATGCTTATTTGAGTGTTCTTTTACCCTAACTTTTACAATATCTCTAACCGTTTTGTCGCTATAGCTGAAAACCGCAAAAAACGGTCGAAATCTGTATTTGAGTGTTCTTTTACCCTAACTTTTACAATATCTCTAACCGTTTTGTCGCTATAGCTGAAAACCGCCAAAAAACGGTCGAAATCTGTTAAAAGCGGTCAAAATACCGCCAAGCGCAGCAGCCATCTCAACCAAACGTTTTGTGTTGCATCCTTGTCACATTTGTGAACTACATACCAAATTTCAAGTCTCTAGCTCTAGAAATAAGCTCAAAACTGACGAAAAAGAACAGTCTCAAATATTCAAATTAAATAAAAGCCGGTTTACCCGGCAATTTAATTAATAATAATTATTATAATAATAATAATAAAATACAAAATATTTGGTGACAAATGGGGTGTGAGGAGAGGGATAGGGGTGTCATTCACACACAAACATGCACAATTACACTCGCATTCGTACTTGCACCCCGTGTCCGCCCGCGCGCAACGGCCCCGGCGCCTACCCCCCCTTCAAGGTGTTGAGAAGGAAGGTTTTGAAGGACATTAGGAGGAAAATAACCCTTCGTTGACTGCTTCTGTTAAGGAGGCTTTGACAGACTGGAAAGAAGCTTTCTCATTTTAATCGATAAACTGTTTTCGTTAAAACCACAAGCCAGAGCACAAAATTTTGATCGGAATAGACCTGATTTCCGATTTCCAAAGTTCAGGTTTGATGTGTTTTTTCAAGCTCGAAAAAGATTTACCTTGTTATGCGATTTTTATGTTACGAAACACGCGGTTTTTGTCCGAAGAAATTTTGGAGCACAGGTCTCCATCTTTCAAGAAAACTTGCGCTTTATTCAAGGATCAGAATGAGACCTTATTTGCCTTTTTACTTCACGTCCTTCCCGAAGAAACAACCACTTAACTACCTGAGAAACATATACGAGAGGCTGGAAAACTACTGACCGTGTGTGGGTGCCTTTGCAATTTTGTAGAAGACGCGAGGGCTGTGAAAATAAAATTCAATTTTTCCGCTGGAAAAATTTTCAACCAATCAGAGGAAAACTTTTTCTAAAGAAAAAGTAAACAGCATCGCCGCGCCGGAGCAATGAATTCAATTTGTGGCTGGCTTCACACCAATAATTAACGCTTTTTTAATAGGTTTTGACAGAGGGAATTGTAACTGCTATGGTCTTATCGTCCCGAAATCGAAGAGAGAAGGAAGACAGGATAGGAAAAAGCCAGCCGTTCCGAGAACGAACATTATCCCATCAGGATAAAATCCGCCCCGGGCGGGAATCGAACCCGCGGCCTAGCGCTTACAAGGCAGACGCACTACCAACCAAGCTAACTAGGCTGGGAAAATAGCTTCACGTCGGGGTCACCAATTTAGCCAACACCTGAGAGCAGCCTAAGACGCGTTTCGTTCTTATTGGAACTCATCAGTTAGACGTAGCTCTCAGGTGCTGGCCAAGAATTTGGAAGTGATATTTATACTTCAGAGATGGACATTGTGGAGAAACGAGAACCTGCGTTTTCTATGTAAGATTATATTTGTGTTGAGTGTTGTTGTGAGCGCCACAGTACTCCCCCCCAAGTGACAGCGTTAGTCACTAATTAAGCAGCGTGCAGCGAGGCAGGGCGGGAAGGGAGTGTTGTGTGGCGGGATCTCATCTGGACTTGGAGTGCCGAGTCCTGTGCAAATGCTCTGAACCCGCGAGCAGAGGTGTATTAACGTGCTGGGTTGCGCAGAGTGCGCAGCCAGGACGCGGTCAAGTCCAGATGAGGGCTCTCAAGTTTCCTAATTTCCATCACGTCAGGGTCACCAATTTAGCCAACACCTGAGAGCAGCCTAAGACGTGTTTCGTTCTTATTTGAACTCATCAGTTAGACATAGCTCTCAGGTGCTGGCCAAGAACTTGGAAGTGTTATTTATACTTCAGAGATGGAAATTGTGGAGAAATGAGAACCTGCGTTTTCTATGTAAGATTTTAATTGTGTTGAGTGTTGTTGTGAGCGCCACAATGTCAATAATAGTACATAATATATATAAAATATGGTCGAATTAAAATAAAGAATAAAAAAACACCGTATTTTTGTACCTATTCAAAAGAAAAGCTACTTACTCGTATTAAAGAGGTTTGATGGAGGGAACTGAACCATCAGAAATCAGAATAGACGAAAGCAAGTTATTCTTAGAAGGAACCTCTTCTAGGATAAAGTTCGCCCCGGGCGGAAATTGAACGAAAAGGGGTTGCCTGGCTAACAAGGTTGGCATGTGAATGGCAAACGAGTAGCTTCGAATTATGCAAAATATTAAATTATGCAGCGTAGGTAGTACCACAATTTTTGCTTCACAAAGATAAAACACTCTCCTTTTTTGTTATAGGTACTTTCTTGTTTCTTGTGAAGATGTGAAGTGCCCTAAAACACAATGGAAATATGTGTTTCAAGGTCAGACCTGATTGTGTTTCAAGGTCGGACCATGTTATCAGCATCATGGAGACGCAATTTAAATTCTATTTGGAAAGTACCCGGCCCAGTGAAATGTTTACATTGATTTGTTTATTTTTGACAACAATATTATTTATTAGTTATTATTATTGTTCAAGTTCAGATCGTTTCATAATGATACTCAACCCGCATCTACAATATTTTACATTGAAATGATCTTAGTTTTTGTACATAAAAAAACTGACATATACACCTGATCAGGTCCGCCTGTCAGGTCTACCTGATAGTGTCTGTGTACCTGTCAGGTCTATCTGATAGTGAGTGGCTGGCCTTACTCTTTCGGATGCGGTTGGTATCCACATATTATGAGTACGATCTATTTGTACAAGGTCAAGCAAATGACTGTTCTACCTATTTACCTGCAAAACCACATATTTTCAGTCCGAGATGTTGGTGTGAAGGATGGTCACACTACAATAAAACCCTAATGTATGTTGTATAAAGGTCGTGTGTAAGATTGTTGGTACAAGATAAGAATGTTAGGTCTCCTATCATGGTCCTTTGAGACTTTATAAATACCGAATTATTGCAATCCTGTGCTCAGCACTTGCTCGACTGCAAAGGACTTCCTTATATTTGTTCATAAATACGGGTGTTACCTAATGTATGTTGTATAAAGGTCGTGTGTAAGATTGTTGGTACAAGATAAGAATGTTAGGTCTCCTATCATGGTCCTTTGAGACTTTGTCTCTTATCAACAAATAAACAAACAATCGATTTTTAAAATATGACTATTGTTGAGCTGAATCGGAGTGATGAATAATAACTAACTGTGGTACTTTCGCCAAGGGGCTGTATGACACTTCCGCTAACAATGGACCAAAAACACCAAAAAAATATTGCAAATGCGCTTTTTAAAAATATGCATTGGGGCCAACAATGGAAAGGGATCAATCCATTGTTCTTGGTTTTTTACTTTCTTTCTCGCGAAAATACGGGGTGACCTATTCTGAGGGGGAAACCACAGTACTCAAACAACTATGTAAACTCGGAGGTAGGTAGTTGTTTAGTGACAAGTCACAGGGTGTGTAAAAAAAAGTGTTGGTGTGTTCGATGAGTCTTTCAATAGTCTTAGGTTAGATAAGTAGGTATTTTTAAACGGGGCGGGGAATACTATATATATGCACGTCCCGTGGTTACGTAATGAACGTAGGTATGAAAACGTATGGACATAATAACACTGGTCACTGCTCATTTGTGAAAGCTCCTTTTTGTGTTTAACCTAGCCCTAATAACAACACTGGTCACTGCTCATTTGTGAAAGCTCCTTTTTGTGTTTAACCTAGCCCTAATAACAACACTGGTCACTGCTCATTTGTGAAAGCTCCTTTTTGTGTTTAACCTAGCCCTAATAACAACACTGGTCACTGCTCATTTGTGAAAGCTCCTTTTTGTGTTTAACCTAGCCCTAATAACAACACTGGTCACTGCTCATTTGTGAAAGCTCCTTTTTGTGTTTAACCTAGCCCTAATAACAACACTGGTCACTGCTCATTTGTGAAAGCTCCTTTTTGTGTTTAACCTAGCCCTAATAACAACACTGGTCACTGCTCATTTGTGAAAGCTCCTGTGAAAAAAATCCCGCAAAAACCAGTTTTTTTGGTTTTTTGGCTTTATGGTTTTCTGGACAAAATTTGCACCACCATTTTCGTGATCCTGGTAAAAAGACCTTTAATTTGATATATAGGTCGACCAGGTTTGGATAAGTCCATCTATGGGGACAGACCGACCGACCGAGTGACAGACACCGAAGCGAATACAATAGTCCGTCCCTTATACCTTTTTATTACTATTGTAATTTTATTATAAAGGAAGGACGGACTTTTAACCTAACCCTATAATAACACTGGTCACTGCTCATTTGTGGAAGCTCCTTTTTGTAGGAATTTTTCTTTGTCGTGGCTTGTGAACTAGTATCTACCTACCGATATTCTTCCAGTATTACGAGCTTATATGTCAGGTATTTCAATTTAGTGTGAGATTGTCGTAAAATATAGTACGAAAGTAAAATATAATAATAAATAAGATGTTGTTGTTGTTGTTGTTGTTGTTGTTGTTGTTGTTGTTGTTGTTGTTGGTTGTTGTTGTTGGTTGTTGTTGTTGTTGTTGTTGATGTTGTTGTTGGTTGTTGTTGTTGTTGTTGTTGGTTGTTGTTGTTGGTTGTTGTTGTTGGTGTTGGTTGTTGTTGTTGGTTGTTGGTTGTTGTTGTTGGTGTTGGTTGTTGTTGTTGTTGGTTGTTGTTGTTGGTTGTTGTTGGTTGTTGTTGTTGTTGTTGTTGTTGTTGTTGTTGTTGTTGTTGTTGTTGTTGTTGTTAAAGGCTTAGCTGAAGCCGGGGTATCAAGGTCTCCAGCCAGGTTTAGCTGGCTCGTCTTGAACCATATGCTTGGATGTGCGATCAACCATCATGAGGACTTGGGCTTTTTCTTTTAAAGCCATGTAAATCCTATTTAAACTGCCAGCTAGCTAGGCTGTTTTAGGGTTTGCTAGTCTACTCCCTGTTTAGAGTCCTCTAGCCAAACGCTGGTCTACTCCCTGTTTATTGTCCCCCAGTCAGACTGAAATAAAAAAGTATACCCCTATTTTTAACACATCGAACTCATTGAACAGACCGATACTTTTTACTCAACCTATATAACTCAACATACCTATTGTATACAGACACAATAATAAGAGAAAGAAAAAAGAAGGAAAAAAACTCGGCATTCATATTCATAATTATGTATGTAGGTACTTAGTTATGATTCACCCTAAAAAAAAACACTGCCTGCCTCCTTTTTTTTGAAAAAGCGCAAATGAATGTCTTTTCGAGTCGAAATCTTGGGTCCAAGAAACTTTTTTAATTGATTTTGAGCGCATCTGTCATTCAGCGTACTCAATCATCAGATTTATCATCGCTCGTTTCTTTGACTTGTAATGCCGCCACTGGTCGCTACTACATTAAAGTAGCTACTCAATTGTCCTCACAAGGCTGAGTGCACCCAAACTTCGAGTGCAGAGCCGAAAAAACTTCGAACCCAAGACCTCCGGCCTGCAAGCCGATTGTGATACCCACTCGGCCACGGAGGTTGCTCAGGAGAAGATAATATGATGAAACACTATGACACAACGATGCAATATGATCATTTTCGGCACTAAGTATTTATCGACGTCGATCGCAAATGAGTGTCCACTCTGTCAAGTTATGACTATGGGACTTATTTTTCCAAAATGCGGCACTTTATCGACGTCGATCGCAAATGAGTGTCCACTCTGTCAAGTTATGACTATGGGACTTATTTTTCCAAAATGCGGCACTAAAAAAAAAACATGGCAAAATGGCACTTATTTTTAGGAAAATATGGCTTTTATTTTTTCAAAAAATCGAGTAGAAAATAATCGAGTTGAAAAATCTCACTCGAGTCCCATCACTTTATCGACGTCGATCGCAAATGAGTGTCCACTCTGTCAAGTTATGACTATGGGACTTATTTTTCCAAAATGCGGCACTAAAAAAAAAAACATGGCAAAATGGCACTTATTTTTAGGAAAATATGGCTTTTATTTTTTCAAAATCATGGGCGTAACCAGGATTATGCCTAAGGGGGGGCCCGCTATTTTAGTTGAAGAAATACCTACAGTATATTAGTAGCCAGTGTCTAGGTATATCAGGTTGAATGCATCAGTTTCCAGCAGACCACTGAAGTTAAGCAACACTGAGCATGGATCGTACTTGGATGGGTGATTACCTGGAAAAATTACCTACTTATACTGTGAGCAATAATAATTTTAATGTGAGTCGTGAGTCAAGCCCAAAAATATTCAAATAAATCAAATCACAATAATATTTTGCTCTTTAGGTTCACAATCACAACTTCACAAGTTTAAAATATTTAAAAGATTGTGCCACAAAATTTTGAAATCAGTGTTGCCAAACTGCCGAGAGCATTTATCGGGAATTTTCGGCATTGAGCATAACGGGTACCTACTAGGTATGAGTAGAAATTTTATTAATTAATGTCGTATTTTTCAAATGACACAAAATCATGATTTCTATACCTACTTATTAAATTAAAAAAAAAGACAGAAAATGTCATTTTATCTAGTGTAGGTATGTTTCAATCTCTAGGGGGGGGCCCGGGCCCCATGGGCAACCCCCTGGTTACGCCCATGGTTGGAAGGTAGCGCGGCGCCTGCCTTGTAACATTTGTGAAAGCTCCTTTTTGTTTGACCTAACCCTATAATAACACTGGTCACTGCTCATTTGTGAAAGCTCCTTTTTGTTTAACCTAACCCTATAATAACACTGGTCACTGCTCATTTGTGAAAGCTCCTTTTTATTCGCTTCATTTTCGTGTTCCTGGTAAAAAGACCTTTAATTTGATATATAGGTCGACCAGGTTTGGATAAATCCTTCTATGGGGACAGGCAGACCGACAGAGTGACAGACACCGAAGACATTATGTATGTAAGTACAGCCGCAAATCATGTATCCGTACTCCAAATCTCCAATTAGTTTTGGGTTTATATTGATTTCTGTAAGAAAAATATGTAGGATTCGCGGATTTCGCGAACACCGCGCAATCGCAAACAGCCAAATATTGGACCAAATTGAAATAATAATAAAACCATAAGATTTGGGAGCAAAATACACTCTGATTTCATAGGTCGCACTTGTACTTTTGAGGCATTTTTGTGATTCGCGTTTTCCAAATTCCGCGAAAACCGCAAACCGCAAAAATTGGAGTGAGTAGTCGATTATACTTGAAATTTTTGGTACCCTATTCACGGACTTCGCGAAATTTTTCGTAAATCACGATATTACCAAATTATCTGCATCAAAAATTATTGATTTTTTTTTTCTTCGCAATTTTAAACGGGCTTGAAAAACAGTTTAAGCATAAATTCTGGATTCTGGAACACCCTGTACCAATATGTATTTTAATGTATAAAAGTTGATGATGATGATAATAGTAATTTTTTAACAGAAAATAATCCCTTTTTTCCCTTCATATTTTTTATTTTTTACTTCTTGTTTCGGTAGCACGAGGTTTAGATTGTCAACAGAAAATTTAAATGCAGAAAGAAGGATTTTTAAGGGGCTATTCACTAAGGCACGGGGCGATTCATTTGTGGAAAAAAAAAGTTTCAACACAATCTGTAACATTCAAAGGAAAATATTCAAGGGCTTTTGATTTTTCGTAAATCACGATATTACCAAATTATCTGCATCAAAAATTATTGATTTTTTTTTTTCTTCGCAATTTTAAACGGGCTTGAAAACAGTTTAAGCATAAATTCTGGATTCTGGAACACCCTGTACCAATATGTATTTTAATGTATAAAAGTTGATGACTAGGGACCTCAAAACGTGTTTTAGCACTAAAAACTGACCATCGAAAATTTGACCCGATTACATTACTTTCCTTCCTATAGGATAAGTAAGGAAAGTAATTATGATACCTAAGGAAAGCTGTTCTGCTTGTTCTGTTATGACAGAAAATCACAAACATCGACTTATTTTAATAATACAATACAAATACAGTAATTCGTCTGAAAAGATCACCCCGGTACTACATGACTATTGTGCATTTCGTCACGATCGACGTTTCTTACAGAATAATTCATCTGACCTATCTACACGGTCGGGCAATGAAAGCGGGACACCCCTATTTTTTGGTTTTTCTCAAATTGCTGTTCAGTATTCATTTTTTTGACCTATCTACACGGTCGGGCAATGAAAGCGGGACACCCCTATTTTTTGGTTTTTCTCAAATTGCTGTTCAGTATTCATTTTTTTTTCTTTCGGTAAAACCATTATTGATATTTTTTGCTGTAAAGTTTAAAACTTATTCCACAAGACCGCATACCTACATATACTTTGATTAAAAAAAAAAAAAAGAAAAATGAAAAACAATTATCAGTTTTATGCTGAAAATGCATGTTTCTGGAGATACGTGTAAATGTTAACGTAACTTTTTTTCTCCTCAATATTTTTTCACCATTTTTGAACCAGGTGCTTTAGAAAGGACACAAAACATTAATCTACTACTGGTAAAAAGTAGAAAAATTCTCTGGGCCCCAGCAGGAACTTTTTTTTTTAAAAAAGTCCATTTTTGCCCTATACAACTAATGGTACCAGGTGCTTTAGAAAGGACACAAAACATTAATCTACTACTGGTAAAAAGTAGAAAAATTCTCTGGGCCCCAGCAGGAACTTTTTTTTAAAAAAAGTCCATTTTTGCCCTATACAACTAATGGTAAAAAAAGGAACGATCTTTAAAAAGTTCCGGTCGGGGCCCAGAGAATTTTTCTAATTTTAACCAGAAGTAAATTAATATTGTGTTCTTTTCTAAACCACCTGGTTTAAAGTTCCGGTCGGGGCCCAGAGAATTTTTCTAATTTTAACCAGAAGTAAATTAATATTGTGTTCTTTTCTAAACCACCTGGTTTAAAACGGTGAAAAAAAAGTTAAGTTAACATTTATCTCCAGAATCATGCATTTTCAGCATAAAACTGATAATTGTTTTTAATTTTTTACTCACAGGTAGGGTTACCAGATGATAATTTTCAAACGCAGGACATTCTAGTTGAATAAAAAGCGGGACATTTTGAAAAAAAAAAGCGGGACACCTTGAAAATCGTACTAACTGGTTTACAAAAAAGTAGTAGGTACAAGATGACTGTGACGGCCGCAGAGTATTAGAGCGAAGGAAGACAGGATAGGAGAAAGCCAGCCGTTCCGAGAACGAACATTATCCCATCAGGATAAAATCCGGCCCGGGCGGGAATTGAACCCGCGGCCTAGCGCTTACAAGGCAGACGCACTACCAACTAAGCTAACTAGGCTGGCGAATAACATTGAATCTGCATAGCCAGACGGATTTATGATAACGGCTTTTGATCGATATCTCGGTTAGGAAGCATTTTAGGGCATACATATGTTAATTATTCTTTTTTTTGAAAAAAAAAAAAAAAAAAAAAAAAAAAATCATTGTTCTTAAAGTTTTATATTTTCCCCTAAAAATGATTAAAATATGGCAAAATGTATGTCAAAATAACCTAAAAGTGCTTAAAACATTGCAAAATGTATGGCAAAATAGGGCTTTTAAGGCTTTTTATGAAATGTGAAAAAAAAATCCCCCAAAAACCAGTTTTTTTGGTTTTTTGGCTTTATGGTTTTCTGGACAAAATTTGCACCAAAAATGTCGGCCTATAAAAGTGGTGAGATCAGAAAATTAAGGCCAAGTCTGCATTCCAAAATCCCCCAAAAACCAGTTTTTTTGGTTTTTTGGCTTTATGGTTTTCTGGACCACCATTTTCGTGTTATCCCAAAGTTTATGCTTAAACTGTTTTTCTCGAAGCCCGTTTAAATGTGCGAAAAACAAAAAAAAGACGTATTGATTTTTATTTTGATGCGGATAATTTGGCAATATCGCGATTCACGAAAAATTTCGCGAAGTCCGTGAATGAGGTACCAACTTTGGTTTTTTAGTCCGTCCTTCCTTTATTATTACAATAGGGACGGACTATTGTATTCGCTTCACACACACACACACACACACACACACACACACACACACACACACACACACACACACACACACACACGGACCAATGGCTGAAACTTTGAATTTAGGGTCTAGGGACCTCAAAACGTGTTTTAGCACTAAAAACTGACCATCGAAAATTTGACCCGATTACATTACTTTCCTTCCTATAGGATAAGATATATATATTTTTTTTTTCGACGACTTTTCGGCTGCCTACATAACATATGTGGTAATCTTCATTCTTGAAAGTTAAAATTTTTAATTCGAGGTCTAAAATATCTTGTGTTTTCATACAGACTTACAGAGTATTTATAAAATCTGGGAACCCCAGATTAATTTTTGAACGGCTAAAGCTGAGAAGCTGAAATTTAGGATAGTGTTTTATCTTTTAAAATACTAATTTTGAAGTACTCGTCAAATTTTGGGCGGAGCCAGGGTCGGTCCCAGGGGGTCAACTTCAAAATCTTGAATAGGAACCCCCTAATTATGACACACTATATTAAACAGCATAAAAAACGAAATTCTTTGGTAAATGTTTGAGCTCGATCCGACAACCAGGGACCTATTCAAAATTTCATTTTTCCATGTTCTCCCGCCAACAGGGAAGCACCAGCATGGGAAATTCATATCGATTGGTGGTTTGTGCTTCAAATAGGTCCCACTAATGATTTACATTGAAATTCACCCCCGCGGGCCATCAGGGCCGGAGGTTCAAATTTCATTTTTGGGTCTAAATTTCAATATGAACCATTAGTAAGACCTATTTGAAGCACAAATCACCAATCGATATTTTTTGTGCTTCTTCTATTGGCGGAAGAACATGGAAAAATGAGAAAAAGTACTTGAACTTTTACATAACCTATATGATATTTTTTGTGCTTCTTCTATTGGCGGAAGAACATGGAAAAATGAGAAAAAGTACTTGAACTTTTACATAACCTATATAAAAAAAAACTAGAAGTAAATATAAGCCCGTATACAAAATTGCAGGTTTATAAATCATTTGTTCAAAAATTAATATGGAAATATTAGAATCACATTAGACCGAATGACATAGTAGTTACACTTAAAATAAAGAACACTATAAAACAAACTAAACTTTGAACTATTGAAATTTAGTGAAAACACAAACAAGAGAGGTCAGTAACTTTCGAACTAGGTATCAATAAACTGATAACAAATTAATAAGGAAAAATCTGGTGTGAACATCACACGACTTTCCTTATCCTATTGAATGATGCTTATTTGAATGTTCTTTTACCCTTTTACAATACTTTTACACTATTTTAACCCTTTAGTCGGTATAGCTGAAAACCGCCAAAAAACGGTCGAAATCTGTTCAAAAGCGGTCGAAATACCGCTAAGCGCAGCACCAATCTCAACCAAACGTTTTGTGTTTCATCCTTGTCACATTTGTGAACTACATACCAAATTTCGTCTCTAGCTTATATCGTTCCCGAGATATTGTTAAATTACACCGAAAACCGCCAAAAAGCGGTAAAATACCGGCAAGCGCAGCACCTATCTTAACCAAAAGTTTCGTGTCGCATTTTTGTCACATTTGGCCAAACTTGTAGAAAAGGCATGGCCGAACTTGTAGAAAATAATAAAAAATACGGTCGCGCTGCGCGCTCCCTATTAGCTGCATAGTAATCAAACTAAAAACATATAGAAACTCAAAATGTTGGTCGAGAGCGGAACATGTCTCTCCCGCAGTCTCTGCATTCTGTGTATTTCTTATGGAGATTTTAGCGATCAAAAATTGATATCTCAGGATCGGTTTAGATTTTCGCAAAATCCTTTCTTATTGCACACCTAGACCATAAAAGGACTATTCCTACCAAAATTCAGCTTTCTAGGTGTTGTGGTTCAGGAGATAGAGCGATCAGTGTGTGAATATGAAATGTGAATGGATCTTGATTTTAAAGATGCCCTTAAATGCTTCCTAACCGAGATATCGAGCAAAAAGAGCAATCGTTCTACTTTCTCCATTTTTCTTACTAATTATACCTACTCACCTTTCTTTTAGGAGGTTAGAATGAAAATAAAATAGTCGGAAGCCGTACATCTAATAATGGAACCAAGATATTGGAACAAGTTCTCTTGTAGGAATACAGTTGATCTTGCAGTCAAAGCCTGTGTAGCGGCCCTGCACAACTCTGGTGTAGTGAATTTCGAACATTCTGGCTTGAATAACATTAACCCTTAGAGCTCCATTATTATGTGTTCAAAATCTCAAATAAATGAGGATAAAATTCCATGCCTCGGCTGGGATCGAACCCACGCCCTCCTGTTTACCAGGCGAGTCTTGACCACTACGTTACCGAGGCAGCCATACGATACAAAAGGTGCTCGGTTCAATTCCCATGGTGGACAAAGAAATTTCTCTCGTTCTTCGACTGCAAAAATTAGTTTCTGGGTGTCTGGTGTTCTTGTGTTGACTCAGCACCTAAAGTGAGTAGTATTGTGTCTCTTATCGCCCATCTGAGGCCGATTATACTACGGAATGTCCATGCTACGACACAGACCAGACGAGTCTAAAGTAGTAGGGTTGTCCACGATAATAATTCCACCCTGTATACTTCAACTCGACATTTTTCTTAGCTAATAATATTGCTTTAAAGACAAAGAGAAAGAAGACGAAGCTTTCTCATATAAATAACTCTTCGGTAGGGAGGGATAGAGGGAGGGAGAGGGAGGGAGGGAGAGAGAGGGAGGGAGAGAGAGAGGGAGGGAGCGAGAGAGGGAAAGGAAGAAAGGGGAGAGATAGAGCGCAATAAGAGGAGAGAGAGAGAGAGAAAGAAAAGGGAGAAATAGAGAACGTTCCACGTTAAAGCTCTTCTTAACAGATACACACATCAATTTCACATCATAGCTCCAAATTTTTCGAGTTCGCCCCATAGTAAAGAATATAGCCCGAGGGGATGGGGCGAATACGACCCTGTTGCTAGGGAATGCAAGGAACAAGGAATATTAAAATGATCATTAAGTATGATAATTAACAAGTCAGATACTCAAGTTTTCGAGTTTAAAAGCTTTAAATTATTCACATCTACTCAAGGAAGGAAAGTTATCCCGAGAACAGAGAGTTATTACCACGAGGAAACACAATCAACATGTTATGCCTCCCCTGGGAATCGAACCCGAAATCCTTTCATAACTGACGAAGTTTTACAGACTTTAATATTCAAGGATAAGGTAGATAAATTAGGTTGTAGGTAGGTGGATAAACGATGGGTAAGAGAAATGATATTTTAATGCTCAGCAACTTGCAAAATAAACAAAATATTTATGTCAGCAGTTCTGGGAGCTCCTGAACTTGACACTAGGACAGGAGAAAGCCAGCTGTTGAAAGAAAGAATCTTACTTATCTTATATTATAAGAACGAGATCCATTCACTCATTCACATTTCACATTTCATAGTTCACACACTGATCGCTCTATCTCTAGAACCACAACACCTAGAAAGCTGAAATTTGGTAGGAATATTCCTTTTATGGTCTAGGTGTGCAATAAGAAAGGATTTTGCGAAAATCTAAACTGCAATACGAAAGGATTTTGCGAAATCAATTTTTGATCGCTAAAATCTCCATAAGAAATACACAGAATGTAGAGACTGTGAGAGAGAAACAACACCTAGAAAGTTGAAATTTGGTAGGAATATTCCTTTTATGGTCTAGGTGATTTCTCCACTAGATGTCGTCATGTTTGTTGAATTTCCACTTTTTACCCCCACTCCTGACGCAGAGTGAACGCCGCATCGATGCGGCGTAGGAATGAAAAACAGACCTTTTGAGTTTCGTTTATGTTTTTAGTATGATAACTATGCAGCTAATAGGGAGCTCGCAGTGCGACCGTATTTTTTATTATTTTTTACAAGTTCGGCCATGCCTTTTCTACAAGTTTGGCCATACCTCGGGATGAACTAGTGGGATTCCGGAGCGAAGCGACGGAATTCAGCTACATATTAGAAAATAAAAACTGAAGACTCTAACACATGGTTTTTAGGTCACAAGGGACAGCTGCACAGAAACTCAAATGGTTATCTTAACAAAGTCCAGTTATATGAAAATGTATCGACCTTTGGTTGTATTTTTTGAGGAATGCACCACCACAAGTTTTGTGGCTGGAACTCGTTTGCGACATCTGGGATCGACAAACTGTTTTATTTTCTTTGTAAATACTCGTACTAGTTAGGTACATAGATACTGATTTTCTCTAATCACGATCGAATAAACTACGGGCTAAAAAATTCCCGGAGGGACGGGCCCAGCTTCTTTTTTCGATTTTTTTTTTTTTTTTGAAAAGGTCAATATTTTTCTGTCAGCTGTCCTTCATTTTTATTGTCCCCTTGTTTAAAATTCAATTTTTTTGTACAATAAAATTACTGAAGCAGAATTATTATTTTTCTGAATTATTTGCAGATTTTCATAAGTAAGACTTACAGAAAATCAATTAAAAAATAGATACCTAACTTTCCTCTCATAATAATTTTGCAATCTCCTCTTTTCGGGGGAAAAACGGTTACACAAGTTTTGTGGCTGGAACTCGTTTGCGACATCTGGGATCGACAAACTGTTTTATTTTCTTTGTAAATACTCGTACTAGTACTCTAGTTAATTTTATTCAAACAAAACATCTGGCATTTGATTTGTCGAACACCTATACTTTTCACTTCGGATTAGTTACTAATAAATTGTGGTCTTGGACCAAAGAATATTAGGCTTCTTACTCTTAACACTTAGGTACAGCAAATAGGAACATCCAATATGAGTTAAATCAGAACCATTAAGAAAGAATACCGAGACGTTAATTCTATGAAACTCTTATGGGTGAATTTTTAGATGGGAATAACCACATGAACCAGATCGGTGTTTATTACTTGCGTACTGCAATACTAGTTGCATACTAAATTTTCAGGCACACAGTACTACTTGCGTACTGGATAAAAACATGTAGACAGCAAAGAACCTCTCAAAATTTGGTCCCACAGAAAAAAAATTCCCTTATTTTATTCTACGAAACAATTCTAGAACGCGAAAAAAACTTTCACAAATGATCAACTTTCTGGGAATGATAGGGTTAGGTAGCACGCGAAAAGAACTTTCACAAATTATCCACTTTCTAGGAATTATAGGGTTAGGTAGTTCGCAAAAAGTTTTCCACAAATGATCAACTTTTTGTGTTATTGGTTTTAGTATAGGCTTCGAAAAAATATAAAAAGGACTCAATAATTATTTGAGCAAAATTAGGAAAAGAGAGGAATCTTTTTCCCCCATTAAATGTTCGTACTAATAAAATAAAATAAATAATAAAAAAAAAAATCCCTCAACCTATAAACAATAAGACCCAGTACGCAAGTTGGACATATTTTTTTTAATTTTAGTACGCTACTAGAAGGTTAAGATTGAAATAGTACGCAAGTTACCTACAGAATGTCCCAAACATGGACCCAGCCTATGGTTTCACAATGTGCTCAAAAGTGTTGGGTTGCATCATTATAATATTAAACACATGCAATCCACACTGTGCATCCGTCATTCATTCTTTTATTCTCCAGATTTCACGATTTTTATATACATATATAAAAAATAATCTTCAAAATTCTAAGAAATAGTAGGTACTTATAGAGCAGCTCTATAGTGTGTCCAGATCAATGTGAGAGAAAAAAAATAGGCATTGTTGCCAAACATGTCACATGTGCAATAGTAGAGAATCTTTAAAAGGGGAAGGTACATTGCACAGTGCTTCCTCTGACAGTGAAACAAAGTCAGGTAAGGCGATATTCACCTTACCTGTTCTGGAATCCAACCTCTGAACTTAGAGCCACCTCTGCTTTTTAGAAGAGAGAGTTTATCAAAAATAGACCTTTACCTGAATTCTGAATTGCAACAATGTAAGGATTTCCTGCAATCTGATTGGTTCCTTCATTTTGGGTTGATGATCATTGCTATCACATTGATCTGGATGAACTATACACTCTACAAAGATTTTCCTTCTGGATAGACCGGTAAACCTCCCCATGTTCTAGTGTACAATGTATCCCTATTCACTACATGTACATATGTTACAGTTAGAGTTGATCTACGTATTAATTTCAGTAAAAGTTGATTTTATTTCATTTTTAATCAACATTTCCTAGTCAAAGATGAATCTACCTACTTTTTGATAATGTGTCATTTCCATAAGCTTTTTGCAACATTTTTTATGTATTAATATCGTTTAAAACGTAAAATTTCAAACACAATCATCGTTCAAATTCTTTGTACATTTTTGCAGACCGAAAAAAAAAAAATCGTGAAACGGTTTTGACACGTAACTGACGATTGCGAACAGGAAAAGAAGTCTCCCTGATAATGTGTCATTTCCATAAGCTTTTTGCAACATTTTTTATGTATTAATATCGTTTAAAACGTAAAATTTCAAACAAAATCATCGTTCAAATTCTTTGTACATTTTTGCAGACCGAAAAAAGAGAGAGAGAGAGAGAGAGGAGAGAGAGAAGAGAGAGAATGGTATTTATCATTAGTGCAAACAAGGCTAATGAAAAACATGCAATTTAAGACTAACATAAACAATATAAACATGCATTGAGCAGTTACCAAAAAGTATTTCCGAACCAAGCTCTTTAAGCTTATCACGGCTCCTAATGTTCCAATTCATAAGGCTAAACGGAAAACGTAAGCAAAGATAGCCTTACTTTTTGAGATAGCTCGTTTTGCGTCCATATGCATAAGGCCGTTGTTTTGAATTGGTGGATAAATTGGTAAGGACCGGGAGTTGTACAGTACGCGCTGACCGCTTGTAGAAGTTCTTGGACGGATCAGAAACATTAGGGTCATTGTACACGGGTGGTTTAAACTGATCATGTTCAGCATCTATATTATTACATTCATCCTTGGGGTCGTATGGACGAACTTCTTTTAACATTCCAATGCTGTAAAAATTCGTGGTAATGTTAGAAAGCTGCAATATGCGTCTCATTTATTAGGGTGGGTTGGGGTAATTATGATCCAAAAATTAATTTTCCGCCATAACTTTTTCTTGTTCTCCTGGGAATCAGTAATTTACAACAGAAACAAAAAAATTAAATCACAAATTCGTTCATCATAATTGCCTCATGATTTGGGGTAATTATGATCCACCCATTTATTCTAATTCATTTATAGAGGCCACACTAGATTAGAAGGTTGAAACCTAGTATATGTGGCCTAAATTTCCTTTCTTTAGAAGCTCTCGCTAAGTTTTAAATCCATAGAGATATAGGTGGATCATAATTACCCCAGGAGAATCCACCTTTTTTGAAGAGGTTTAGAACTTGATTGAAAAAAACACGAAAGAAATATCCAAAAACTGTGGAATCTTCAAGCAATTAAAGTTAAGAGACGACAGACACACACACGGACCAATGGCTGAAACTTTGGATTTAGGCTCTAAGGACCTCAAAACGTGTTTTGGCACTAAAATCTGACCATGGAAAATTTGATTCGATTACATTACTTTCCTTCCTATAGGATAAGGAAAGTAAAAAATTCCGACCACCCTGTATAAATAAGTATACATAATTATGTATGTCTGTATGTATACATAAAATTAAAACCTCGATTTTGATACAGTAAAAACATTTGCCTTTGGATTTCAACCTTTCATTTTTCAAATCTTTTCACGAAAAAGTTCTGAATAGTTTTGAGACATCTTGCTTACACTGAATGCAAATTACAATCTCTAGATAATTTTTGAAATTAAAGAGTAAAAAAATGACATCTCTTTATTTTAGTATAAAAATAATAATGAGGAAAAATATTTGTTTTGTTAAAAAATAGGTTGCCTTTGAATATAAAGTCTTTCAAATCGATCTTACAAGAACCAAGAATTAGTAGATAGCAATAAGTTCTGAAAGGAATACTGCTGAAAAGAGACATGAAACTTATCTTCTAACAACCCTTAGCAACCAATTTTATTGTAATTAATATTTTCACGATTTTTATTTTTTAAATTAGATTTTTCCTAAGAGGTTTGATAGAGGGAACTGTTATCATTAGAGCTCTTATGGTCCCGAATCAGAAATGAAGAGAGGAGGCCAGGATACGAGAAAACCAACCGTTCTCCGAACCGCTGGTTTGCTGATGACTAATGTGATATAGATATTCAATATAATAAGCCTTCCCACTGGCAATGAATGATCGTAAAAACTTTTACAATTGAATATAATATTTTTTAGCTGGATACTAAGTACCTGGTTAGAAAATAGAGAGAGAGGAGATACTTAATTGAGAGTGTACAGTTGTACACACACACGGTCGCGCTGCGTGCTCCCTGACACGTCTATCAGTGCAGCGTAATAGTCATAACTTTGAACCGGCGCCATTTTGAATCAGGATGGAATGTGATAATTTTAAGTAGCCTATGTCTAAGCACTCTTCTTAACAACCACAAAAATTTCCATCAAAATCGGTCGAGCCGTTTTCTCATGAAAAGAGGACAACAAAAGGTCTATCAGCGTAATAGACGATAGACGTACATATTCGTAAGTACATGATTCTGGGTATTAGTCGTTTCCGACTTTCCCACAACTCTCCAATGTCTTGACAGCAACGATGTCCCGAACAAGACTTTTGGTGCCAGTAGAGCTGCTGGACATTTGGGCTGTGTGGTTGACCCACGTCTTCCTTCTAGTATGCCACTATGCTCACCCCACATAAACAATATAAACATGCATTGAGCAGTTACCAAAAAGTATTTCCGAACCAAGCTCTTTAAGCTTATCACGGCTCCTAATGTTCCAATTCATAAGGCTAAACGGAAAACGTAAGCAAAGATAGCCTTACTTTTTGAGATAGCTCGTTTTGCGTCCATATGCATAAGGCCGTTGTTTTGAATTGGTGGATAAATTGGTAAGGACCGGGAGTTGTACAGTACGCGCTGACCGCTTGTAGAAGTTCTTGGACGGATCAGAAACATTAGGGTCATTGTACACGGGTGGTTTAAACTGATCATGTTCAGCATCTATATTATTACATTCATCCTTGGGGTCGTATGGACGAACTTCTTTTAACATTCCAATGCTGTAAAAATTCGTGGTAATGTTAGAAAGCTGCAATATGCGTCTCATTTATTAGGGTGGGTTGGGGTAATTATGATCCAAAAATTAATTTTCCGCCATAACTTTTTCTTGTTCTCCTGGGAATCAGTAATTTACAACAGAAACAGAAAAAAATTAAATCACAAATTCGTTCATCATAATTGCCTCATGATTTGGGGTAATTATGATCCACCCATTTATTCTAATTCATTTATAGAGGCCACACTAGATTAGAAGGTTGAAACCTAGTATATGTGGCCTAAATTTCCTTTCTTTAGAAGCTCTCGCTAAGTTTTAAATCCATAGAGATATAGGTGGATCATAATTACCCCAGGAGAATCCACCTTTTTTGAAGAGGTTTAGAACTTGATTGAAAAAAACATGAAAGAAATATCCAAAAACTGTGGAATCTTCAAGCAATTAAAGTTAAGAGATTGTTCTTTAAAATGTCTGTTAACCGGTAAAATTAAACGATTCTCCAGGAATATTCGAAGTGGGCTAAATTTGGGTGGATCATAATTACCCCAGGCCACCCTAGGTTTTTTTCAGATGATAAAATTCACAAGGTTTGGTTGTATTTTATTTATTTACTAGTGGCACACCACACAGCTCAAACCACACACACATCCCATTACACACTACCACAGCCCACCAAACAAACAAACAAACAAACAAACACACACACACACAACAGTTTTAGGGGAGGCCCTCAGTTTTTTTGTCGAATTTCGCTTTATGCCCTTTATGGACTCGAAACGACGTCCACGGAGTGGCAATTTCAATCTATGATACAGGAAAAGGTCCGCGAGAACTATGTGTGACAAATAAGGTGCTTGATTGATGGTATTTGTTGAATTTTTGCTAAAAATCGCGTATAAAAGTCAAGTCCTTTGTAACAAGCCGGGCTGAAACTTTTCTCATGTCCAAATTATTGCTTAAAACTTTATGAGCGATCTCATAAGACATGTTTAGAGCTTATGCAATGTGCCTAAAGCCTAAATTGCGATTTTCTAGGACCCTTTGTTGTACTTTTCCTACATTATCGGGCGTACAAAAGGGAAAATGTCTTCCAGGAGGGGGTTAGATTAACCACTCCTTTGAAGTCTTTATTTTATAGCAATCAAAGACCTACTTTTTTTTTTCCTCTCGTTTTTCTTTTGTTGTAAAAGGATATAATGTTGCTTTGATTATTCTTTTATGCATTGATTTTATAGGCTTTAAATTGAAAGTGTTAAAAGGACCAAAGCAGGAGGAAGAAGATGAAAAAGGAAACAAGTTAACGAGTCTAAACCAAACGAAAGAAAATAAGTTCGAGGTTACTGGTTAGTTCTTCTATTGAGGTGATACATATAATCTGCCAGTTCTAGTGTTGGACTTTTTTTTCGAAGAAGAAATGGTTAATGGTTAATTTTCAATTTAAAATAAAATAGCCTAGTCGAAAGTTTCTAATTTTTTACTGGTATCAAGATATTACAATTCATAATACATATCAGAGCAGTACGTTAAAAATATCTATTTTAATTGTAAAAAATATATATATATACCTACAATATCATATATCTAATAAGAACTAAATTACTATATTTTAGTAATTCTTTTTGACCTGTGCGTGTGTAGATAATATAATTGCATGTATTTGGTTTAAGGAGGTAAACTATACCTTGCATTGAAATTAAAAAAAAAAAGTACACACCTATGTATTTTTAGAGAAAATTTTGAACCTATTATTTGGAAGTTTTCGTTTCCTCGGCCTCATTTACAATTTTCAGACTTTCATAAAAACACGCGTAGTTTTTTTTTTTTTTAATACATAGGTATCTCTCTAGTTCATTTAGGCCAAGTATAAGTTCGAGAGAGATAAATTTGAAGAAAAGGAGGAAAACTCGAAAACCCCAACATCTAGAAAGCTGAAATTTGGAGGAAATATTCCCAATAATTATGTTCTAGATGTGTAATAAGAGAAAATTTTGCCGAACTCGAAACCGATCTTTCGAGCCGGGTCAGCTCATCCTTGAGCTTGGCTAGGCTCTGCATGAGCTCGCTACGTTCCTTCTCGCCGGAGCGTAGGGACTTCTCGATCTCGAGTAGCTCGGCCATGATAGCCTGCACCTCGGTGATGTTGTAGCAGCCTCCTGTACTGTCCGTTCCGGTGGCTCCTAGCTTCTGCTCCACACTGCAAAAGAGAGTTGAAAATTGATGTTTTAAATTATGGTGCGCAGGACAAGAGAAACCTAAACCTGTAAGTATGTAATACTGATTACTGATCTATCTAGCTAGGGCTTGTCTAACTAGGGGACGCGGACGTTTAACAGAGAGTAGACTAGCGTCTGGCTGTGGGACTATAAACAGGGAGGAGAACGGCTAACCCTAACCAGCCTAGCTAGCTGTCAGTTCTACAAAGGGTTCTCCGGAAAAAAATGTGAAAAAGACGTGGATAAAAATCCAAAAAATAAAGTATACCTATCCGAAAGAGGTACCTACGCACGAAAAAAAAGTCGGAGGAATTGCAAAAAAAAATATCCCAAAAATTGAGGAAAAATAACACACGAAAAAAAATGGACCGACAAAAGTTCCCCAAAAAAGGGCACAAGAAGCTCAAGCCCCCGTATAAGGAAGGCCCACGACAGACTGGGGGTAGAGATTTTTTTTTTTTTCAACAGATACTTTTCATTAGGTTTGTCTGTTGAAAAAATAAAATAAAATAATGAAAAATCCAAGCCAAATGGAAAGCTGTCGAGTTAAAACGTAGTTCTTCACTTCGTTCGAATGTTTGATTGTTCCGCACAACATTTCTTTAAATCTTTTGAGTGGAAATTAACGTAAAAAAAGGACAGAAAACTCATTTTCTGTCCTTTTTTTACGCGAGACATAACACTAAATGTACATATTATAGATGAATTGTATGTTTGTTTATGAATTTGTTCCGATATAATCGCGATTGCCTGGTCCGATTTTGATGAAATTTAAGTTCCTAGAATCAAGGCATGTCGATCCTTGAAATTTGGTGTCCCAGTTCCAATTTTGGTCCAAACTTTTGGTCAAGCCAATGGACAAATTACCGCATTTATGACCCTAGTATACCTTTGTGCTCTTTCTACAAAAATGATTCTTGGTAAAGCTATTGTTTTAAATAAGGTCAACCATTTTTTAAATCGTTCGAGGGATTGTAAATATAAAAGTTGTTCTTTGTCCTCTTTATTACGTAAGACGTACCTATACGAACAGGTGCATACCTTCTTTTCTTTGCATTCATACGTACATTCGTTTTCGCTTGGCAAAAGAGTTTGACCCGATATAACTCGCGATTGCCTGGTCCGATTTTGATGAAATTTAAGTTCCTAGAATCAAGGCATGTCGATCCTTGAAATTTGGTGTCCCAGTTCCAATTTTGGTCCAAACTTTTGGTCAAGCCAATGGACAAATTACCGCATTTATGACCCTAGTATACCTTTGTGCTCTTTCTACAAAAATGATTCTTGGTAAAGCTATTGTTTTAAATAAGGTCAACCATTTTTTAAATCTTTCGAGGGATTGTAAATATAAAAGTTGTTCTTTGTCCTCTTTATTACGTAAGACGTACCTACGTACAGGTGCATACCTTCTTTTCTTTGCATTCATACGTACATTCGTTTTCGCTTGGCAAAAGAGTTTGAGTGAGGTCTACAGTTCACAGAACTACAAGTTTATATAGATTAGACATGTTTCACCGGTGAAGGCATCATCAGTAGGTAATATAATAGGTGGAAAACTGACTAAGAAAAGGAAAAATCCAACAAAACATCGGCTTTATATTGTGTAGAATATAAAATTACCCGCCAACACCTACATACAAGGAGATAACTCTGTAGAGGTTTTACCAGAACAAAGCGAACTTCAAGTTGGGCATTTAAGTGGATTACATTGCAATGTAAGTGGATTACAATTCATTTCAAAATTTAAATGGAAATTCACAAAGTTAAGGAGTTTTTCATCAACATGTATTACGGTCAATTGGAAGAGTTTTAATTTTCTCCAGTTTCCCCTTTTCTAATAATACTTTACACACAACACACACTCTCCAAGGAAATAATGAAAGATGAAAGTGTTAAAAGGACCAAAGCAGGAGGAAGAAGATGAAAAAGGAAACAAGTTAACGAGTCTAAACCAAACGAAAGAAAATAAGTTCGAGAGAGATAAATTTGAAGAAAAGGAGGAAAACTCGAAAACCCCAACATCTAGAAAGCTGAAATTTGGAGGAAATATTCCTAATAATTATGTTCTAGATGTGTAATAAGAGAAAATTTTGCCGAACTCGAAACCGATCTCGAGTTTTGATCAATTTTCCGGGGCAAAGTACAAGTTAGCTGCTAATTAAGTATTATATTAGTATATATTATTATTTGTTATTTGCCATACTTCATATATCTGAGATCATTATTTCATGATGAAGTGAGAGCTGATAGTAAAGCCACCAGCCACCATTGTACTATACTATAGTTATTAAAATGATTGTAGGAGAAATGGAATTAAGAGAAGAGAGGGTGACAAGGTAAGGGGTTGGGTAGTAGTCATCCAAGAACCCAATATGAAAGGGGGTTGCTGTTTTCATTTCCCCTCTTTCAAACATCCCTTTTTTGCTCCTTCCCCTACCTCTCGTATATGATGATTTTCGTAATTTAGGGAAAAAATAATACGATAATTTTACTTTTTTATCACTAGAGAAAAGAAATTTCTCCAATGTTGATTGTGCGCAAATCCTACCAGTTGATGTAGGTTATGGTAACTCAACCGTCCTTCTGTGCACGCATTAAAAAAAAAAAAAAGAACGAGAAAAATCTCTGTACCTTTTTTTCTTTCGTCTTTCGTTAAAGTTATTTTATCTTCTTTCTTTCCACGACGCAAAGGGAAAAATTAACGAATAATAATAACGTGTGGAATCATTTCGTCAGTTTACGTTCAAACGTTCATGTGAAAGTTAACACAATAATAACAACAGGAAAATTGTTGGAATGATCCAAAACTTTGGTTACTAGTAGAAATAGAAAAAAGTATTACCAACACATGCAAGGTGAAAAAAAAAATCACAATAATTAACAGGAAAATTGTTGGAATGATCCAAAACTTTGGTTACTAGTAGAAATAGAAAAAAGTATTACCAACACATGCAAGGTGAAAAAAAAGGGCGCGTTTATATCGATGCAGTCCTGGTACTTAATTGAGAGTGTACAGTTGTACACACACACGGTCGCGCTGCGTGCTCCCTGACACGTCTATCAGTGCAGCGTAATAGTCATAACTTTGAACCGGCGCCATTTTGAATCAGGATGGAATGTGATAATTTTAAGTAGCCTATGTCTAAGCACTCTTCTTAACAACCACAAAAATTTCCATCAAAATCGGTCGAGCCGTTTTCTCATGAAAAGAGGACAACAAAAGGTCTATCAGCGTAATAGACGATAGACGTACATATTCGTAAGTACATGATTCTGGGTATTAGTCGGTTCCGACTTTCCCACAACTCTCCAATGTCTTGACAGCAACGATGTCCCGAAGAAGACTTTTGGTGCCAGTAGAGCTGCTGGACATTTGGGCTGTGTGGTTGACCCACGTCTTCCTTCTAGTCTGCCACTATGCTCACCCACTGGCACCAGTAGGCATTGGTCGCATTGGAGAGCTCTTTGGGCTAAAGAATTGTTTTAGATAATAGTGGTTTGCCTGACAATGACAACTCACATCGCATCGTCAAGTCCGTGCTACTGTACGGATTCCGCATACCAGGTATGACAGAATCCAATAACACGGACTCCGGTTTCTAAGGTTTTCCTTCCCCGGGCTGGTCTGCTCACTGTTTAACGTCCCTCAGCCAGACAAGCATACATATCCGGTTTCTAAGGTTTTCCTTCCCCGGGCTGGTCTGCTCACTGTTTAACGTCCCTCAGCCAGACAAGCATACATATTACATACATACATACAGACAGACAGAATTTTTTTACAACT
The DNA here is from genome assembly GCF_000475195.1 of Diaphorina citri. Taxonomy (NCBI): domain Eukaryota; kingdom Metazoa; phylum Arthropoda; class Insecta; order Hemiptera; family Psyllidae; genus Diaphorina; species Diaphorina citri. Next base: position 41,844 of record NW_007378920.1, on the reverse strand, counting down.
AAAACTTTTACCATTCTAAGTAATGTACAGACAAATCTAAAAATTTTACCGAACTACGTGAAGTGAAGAACTACGTTTTAACTCCACAGTTTTCCATTTGGCTTGGATTTTTTTTTTCAACAGATACTTTTCATTAGGTTTGTCTGTTGAAAAAATAAAATAAAATAATGAAAAATCCAAGCCAACTGGAAAGCTGTCGAGTTAAAACGTAGTTCTTCACTTCGTTCGAATGTTTAATTCTTCCGCACAACATTTCTTTAAATCTTTTGAGTGGAAACTAACGTAAAAAAAGGACAGAAAACTCATTTTCTGTCCTTTTTTTACGCGAGACATAATACTAAATGTACATATTATAGATGAATTGTATGTTTGTTTATTTTTTTATTTTTTTTAATTACACCATCTACACCCTCGTTCTAATAAGTTAGATCGGGGCAGTTACTGATGGGTGGGTGTGTGTATACAATACACATATTACTTTTCTGAGTGAAACAGATCTGGTTTCACGTCAAGAGAGTTGTAGCGAGCCATCCCTAAGATCAATGGTGACTTGTACAAGAGTGTTTTGTTTTTGGGAGGAACATCAAGTATTGTTGTGGTCTTTGGTCTTGTCCTAGTATCATTTCCTTGGATGCCTATTTTTGCGAGAATTTCAGTACAAATTATTTTGTTGTTTAATATGTTCCTAATGAATTTCAGCTGGTTGTTCAGAAATCTGGCTTCCAATGATTCCATGTCAAGGTTTTCAATTAGGTGATCATATTCAATGTAGTTTGGGTATTTGGGGTAAATCCCATTTTCTTTTTTTTTTTTTTTTTTTTTTTTTTTTTTTTTGTATGAAATTTGGATTTACCTAGTTACCTAAAATTAAAATAACATTATTACCTTTGTCATAGATATTTTCATGTGATAAGTTTAATTTAGAAGTGAATGAGTTGAACATTTTTAAGTGCAGGCGTAGGTAGTTTGAAAGGAACCTTATCAATCGGTTCTCGTTATAAGTATTATCAACGAGGCGGAACCTTCATGTATCATTATTTATTTCACGATATTATTTTTACAACCAACGTCTAATTATGTACTATTATATAGTAACTAGGTAGGTACCTATTTATTATTATAGACAATTTAACTCTTTATGGAGTTAATAGTAAAACATAGGTTAACAAAACAATATGTACAATTGTACATACATGATGGCCACACAAGTTTAGTTCATGTTGAGACATTTTCTGATTGATGTTGTTGATATTATGACTGATTTTTGGCAGGTTTCAGTGAGATGTTCAATGTTTTCCGTATTTATTTCACGATATTATTTTTACAACCAACGTCTAATTATGTACTATTATATAGTAACTAGGTAGGTACCTATTTATTATTATAGGCAATTTAACTCTTTATGGAGTTAATAGTAAGACATAGGTTAACAAAACAATATGTACATACATGATGGCCACACAAGTTTAGTTCAGGTTGAGACATTTTCTGATTGATGTTGTTGATATTATGACTGATTTTTGGCAGGTTTCAGTGAGATGTTCAATGTTTTCCGGCCCACATGCTTCTAATCCTTGCTTCGTATTCTTATGAATCAACCCATTTGAACTTATGACAATCGGTATAATTGATATGGATGACAATTTATACATTTGAGCTATCCTATGTGTCAGGTCTTGATACTTTCTTATTTTCTCTATGTAAACTTGTAAACTTTATGAAGGTTTTCATCAAGAGTTATGGTGACATCAATTATGAACGCTTTTTCTTTGTTATTCTGAGAGGTTCCATTCGTATCATCAATATATCTGGCCTGTTATTTGGGATATTAGTGTCAGTAGAAGGCCCCTTACTTGCTTCGTATTCTTATGAATCAACCCATTTGAACTTATGACAATCGGTATAATTGATACGGATGACAATTTATACATTTGAGCTATCTTATGTGTCAGGTCTTGATACTTTCTTATTTTCTCTATGTAAACTTTATGAAGGTTTTCATCAAGAGTTATGGTGACATCAATAAAGAACGCTTTTTCTTTGTTATTCTGTGAGGTTCCATTCGTATCATCAATATATCTGGCCTGTTATTTGGGATATTGGTGTCAGTAGAAGGTATGGACGGTTCTTTTCTGCTTAATGTTGTTCAAATATACCTTCAAAGAATTATGTCAAATTTTTGTAATTTCAACGCTCACCCCGTCGCGTCGTGTCGTTTAAGCTCCAATCAGAATTTAATCTTACATTGCATTAACGTTAACCCAGTCTTCAAGCTATCATGACGAATCTATAAGAGAGATACATAAGCTGTGTTACCAGCAGACTAGGAGTTTTGTTTTTAAGGCTTTAATGGCAGGATTCTTACAAAGTAGCTCTTCCACCCGACTGGCACTGAGCTTGGAATATAGGGTGCACTCAGACTCATGAGGACAATTGAATTACTTTTTTGAATTACCTAGTAGGGACCAAAGTGGAACATTAAAAGAGTCTAAAAAGAAAATTTATACGGATAACATAATTTATTTTCATTTATATTTTTATGTATGTATTTGTCAATCAACAACTGTAATTTAGCTATACTAACGATCCTACGTTCAATTTAATTAAGGAGACTGTGGTAATCCATTTGTTTGCTATGCAAACGGTCCCGAACTTGATTCCTGCAGTAACCTTTCCATTGCAAATATTTCAACGGGTTACCTGTTACTTTCTAGTGTTTCGTGTTTACCGATCACCTAAATATAAATAGGAAGTAGGTATTGTCTCTTCTTCAACGGGTTACCTGTTACTTTCTAGTGTTTCGTGTTTACCGATCACCTAAATATAAATAGGAAGTAGGTATTGTCTCTTCTATTATTATCATTTTTATATTTTATTCACCACTCATCTTTTCCTTAATTGTCACGTCAAATATCTATCAAAACAGGGGTGTGTGAGAGAGAGAGTGTATTGTCTCTTCTATTATTATCATTTTTATATTTTATTCACCACTCATCTTTTCCTTAATTGTCACGTCAAATATCTATCAAAACAGAGGTGTGTGAGTAGGGTTGCCAACTTTTTTTTCGGCATATACGGTACAAACTAGCAAAATGGTGAAAAAATACGGATTTCCCGATTTTTACCCGGAACAAAGGCATTTCAGCCAGAGCGACTTAGGCCTAGAGATCCAGAGTCATGCTGCATGCACCTGTACGTTGTACGTTATACATTCGTACTAGTACGTTACTACCTACACTACACTCCCTACTTGACTCGCGGGTTTTGTTGTTTTTCGTACGTACCTACCTATCTTTTGAAACTTTTTTTTTGTAATTTTTTCTGTTTATTAGTCAGTTTCCGTATTTTCCATAGATTTGGAAAAAAACCGGAACAAGGGTGTGTTCCGGCGGAACATTTGATTTTTGACAAAAATACGGATTGTTCCGGGAAATAACGTACGGTTGGCAACCCTATGTGTGAGAGAGAGATTTAATTTTCTCCAGTTTCCCCTTTTCTAATAATACTTTACACACAACACACACTCTCCAAGGAAATAATGAAAGATGAAAGTATTAATAATAATAAGGTTTATTCGGTTTCTTCACAAATTTCATCGTGTTCCTGGTATGTAAAAAGAATTGGAGGTTTTGCATTGATTTTGTCTTTTTCTGTTTGATTCTTGATAAGTTACTCTGGGACGGTTTGTTCGATTTTGATGAAACTTGGCTGAGGAAATCATGTTCGACACAGGAAATGTGGCAAAATATTTACAGAACTAATAACTCGGATCTTAGGACATACATATTTAACACAATGAGTCAGTAGCTACTTCATGAGAGGCCCAGTAAAATATATGTATTTTATTTCAAATAAAAACCCTTATCCATTTATCTATTATTAACAGTTGGTTTTAAAAATAGTGACATAACATTGGAATTTCCACCTCAAGATAAGGATCGTTTTCACTTATTTTTAGCTCACTTAACAAGTTAAAAATACGGAACCCTCGCAGACAGTTATTTTTAATCCTTCTTTTTCTTTTATTCAGTAGTCCATAGACAAAAGAAATGAGAGTTCACTCAAAGGCCGCCTAATTATAACATCTCTCCATTATTTTTGTAAAGGTCAAAGCCTTTTTAAAATATCTTACATAATGGTTACTGGTTAGTTCTTCTATTGAGGTGATACATATAATCTGCCAGTTCTAGTGTTGGACTTTTTTTTCGAAGAAGAAATGGTTAATTTTCAATTTAAAATAAAATAGCCTAGTCGAAAGCAGTACGTTAAAAATATCTATTTTAATTGTAAAAAAAATATATATACAATATCATATAGGTATCTAATAAGAACTAAATTACTATATTTTAGTAATTCTTTTTGAGCTGTGCGTGTGTAGATAGTATAATTGCATGTATTTGGTTTAAGGAGGTAAAAAATCTAACTTTTTCTTTAAAACTATACCTTGCATTGAAATTAAAAAAAAAGTACACACCTATGTATTTTTAGAGAAAATTTTGAACCTATTATTTGGAAGTTTTCGTTTCCTCGGCCTCATTTACAATTTTCAGACTTTCATAAAAACACGCGTAGTTTTTTTTTTTTAATACATAGGTATCTCTCTAGTTCATTTAGGCCAAGTAGTGAAAAGTGAAAAGAACTAGTATTGAAGTTAGCTCTAAAATGGTGTGCCTAAATTTGGAAGGTAAGATTTCCATTTTTACTTTCTATTATTTTTCTATTTTTTTAAACAAAATACTCTTTATTTTGGATAGGCAAATGTACCTATACAAAAAAAAAATCTTTTTGAGAAGGAAAATACTCATTATTATTACTATTTATTGTTATTGATGATTATGGTTTTGGTTGGTGTTGTTGTTATTAAGTTAGTATATATGTAGGTAGGTCAAATGTTACATTGGGCGGACGGCGCGGCGGCGTCCGGCGGAAAAAAAGGGAATCTGAAATAATCTTTTTGAGAAGGAAAATACTCATTATTATTACTATTTATTGTTATTGATGATTATGGTTTTGGTTGGTGTTGTTGTTATTAAGTATATATGTAGGTAGGTCAAATGTTACATTGGGCGGACGGCGCGGCGGCGTCCGGCGGAAAAAAGGGGAATCTGAAATGATTCCCTTATAAGTATAGATTAAGCTTAGGATAAGAAATTCTTAAAAAAAAAAAAAACAATTGATACCAAATAAAACATACCTATACCTGTACCTATTGGAGATCAGACCTAATTTAATTAGTCTGCTTTTTTTTCTTCTCTTAAGAGCTTTAAAAATGCTTATGAACATGTCGTTCGCGCTGTCCGTCTGAAAGGAAGGTTTCTGTGAAATTTGAAATACCTTAAATGAAAGTATTTTTAAGTTTTGGAAAAATAGGTTCATCTTGCAAGTTCCCAAAAATCATAAACTGACATGTATTATTATTACTATCATCAAAAGACGCAAAGATTACAAATAAATTGGAAATTCAATCGAAAAGAAACTCCTTCCACAACTTTAGTGTGAATCTACTTTCAACTCCGATTTACGGGTCCAATATCACCAACTGCGTTGGTGTTGCTGATGCATGCTGATGCTGATGAACACCAACTATTTGCTGATGCATTTTTAATGAGCAAAATTAGGTTAAAAAAAAATCGCTCCTTGGAAATTATTACATATGTATAGGTATACCTACTGTAATTAAAAAAAAGGAGTCATTAAGACTACTTGTATGCTGTGTTTAGAGCAGTTTGTTAAATACATTATTTAATTGTTTCTATTTTGCCAATTTGATTTCATAAATTTCCAAAATGGTGTCTTGATCTGTCCATTGAAAAAAAATAAATAATAATAATAATAATAACAATAATAATAATAATAATAATAATGAATTAGATGAAAACATCAATACGGCATATTCAATCAAAATAGCCAAGTATGAAGATTTACGGCGACAACTCAAGCATATCTACAATACAAACAACGTCTCCATACTCCCTATAGTCATAACATCTAATGGACTTATACATAAAAACACAATCATAAACCTAGAAAAGTTAAAAATATCAAACGCCAGAAATGTTGTCAAGAAATGTCAAAGATCAGTGATCATTTCAACAACAGGAATAGTCAGAAGAGTGCTAGCAGAAGAAGAATGAGAATTCCAAATAATCAAGACGACCAATCTGAACAACTATGAACTTAACGTAGAGTATGTTGCTATCCATAGCCCATACTTTACATTACCTAGTTACCTTTATTGTACTGATTACAAATAAAGTGGAAATATCTATAATAAACTGAATATTAAACAAAATAGGTAGGTACATATAGGTACTAATTTTCTTTAATCACGATTGAACAAACTACGGGCTAAAAAATTCCCGGAGGGACGGGCCCAGCTTGTTGGTATTATTCTCAAATTTGTGTATTATCCGTGTTTCCTTTGCCTATTTTTATCCATGCCTATCCCAGCTATATCCATGTTAACAAACATCATGTAATGTCTATTATGAGGCAATTTCACTCTTTATTGAGGTTAATACAGTAATACATAGGTTTACAAAACAATATGTATACATGATGGCCACACAAGTTTAGTTCATGTTGAGACATTTTCTGATTGATGTTGTTGATATTATGACTGATTTTTGGCAGGTTTCAGTGAGATGTTCAATGTTTTCCGGCCCACATGCTTCTAATCCTTGCTTCGTATTCTTATGAATCAACCCATTTGAACTTATGACAATCGGTATAATTGATACGGATGACAATTTATACATTTGAGCTATCTTATGTGTCAGGTCTTGATACTTTCTTATTTTCTCTATGTAAACTTTATGAAGGTTTTCATCAAGAGTTATGGTGACATCAATAAAGAACGCTTTTTCTTTGTTATTCTGTGAGGTTCCATTCGTATCATCAATATATCTGGCCTGTTATTTGGGATATTAGTGTCAGTAGAAGGCCCCTTACGGACGGTTCTTTTCTGCTTAATGTTGTTCAAATATACCTTCAAAGAATTATGTCAAATTTTTGTAATTTCAACGCTCACCCCGTCGCGTTGTGTCGTTTAAGCTCCAATCAGAATTTAATCTTACATTGCATTAACGTTAACCCAGTCTTCAAGCTATCATGATCATTAATATGTTCCATGAGAATCCCCTAGTTAAACGCGTCCAAGAAGAGGAGCTCTCTTCCACAGATTCCTCTATTGAGTTCCTGTTGTGCCCCAGCCATGTCGGCATAGCTGGCAATGAAGAAGCAAAACAAGCAACAAACGACGACGTTACTCACCAGGAGTTATTCTTTGATGAAATTAAGATCAATATTGAGAAAAAGTACCTGGAAGAATGGAATATACAAAATGGGCCAATATTATTAGTCCAAACGAAAACAAATTAAGAACTCTGTATACCCATGGAAAACTTCGAGTAGAAAATCCCGATAGGACGAGGTTTGCCTGATGAGGATGAGAGTGGGCCACTCCAAGACAACCCAATCCAACCTCTTCAGAAGAGAAGAGCGCCCACTTTGTGACCTATGTTAGGAACCAGTTACAATCGAAACATTCTGCTATCCTGTAACAAGATGCGTTTCTTTGCCTGATGAGGATGAGAGTGGGCCACTCCAAGACAACCCAATCCAACCTCTTCAGAAGAGAAGAGCGCCCACTTTGTGACCTATGCCAGGAACCAGTTACAATCGAAATCGAACACATTCTGCTATCCTGTAACAAGATGCGTTTCAGACCCCCCAGCTTTACGTCATCCAACATCTCCCATATTCTGAAAGATGATGAAGAAACCCCGAAAGAACTGTTCCAGTTTCTCAAGAGAAACAATTTTCTGAAAAACTTGTATCCATATTCTGAAAGATGATGAAGAAACCCCGAAAGAACTGTTCCAGTTTCTCAAGAGAAACAATTTTCTGAAAAACTTGTATTTTTTTCTACTCATGGCCTTGTTGCTTTTAGATAAATAAATGTGCTATTCTGATGATCTCTTCGTCACTTAATTTATCAAGTGGCATAGATATCAAACTCACTGTTTTAAATGGGTTAACAGACTTAACAGATAAATATTGTGATATAAGAACTCTTTTCAAGTCAAAACACTTTCATTTCGAGTCAGTAAGAAACATGAAAATGTTAATTTTATTTTATTTGATTTTGTTACCTCTTTCCTAGACCCTGGATCTATGTATTCCAATTTTATTCAATCTGATCTTTTCTTCTGTCAGTTACTTCTTACCATCACTCAGTTGACTTTTCAAAAGACAACTTTGTAATTTTATCAAGTGTGTGCATCTTTTATTATTGGTATCTATTTAATTTTTAATACTGTCAGTTACTTCTTACCATCACTCAGTTGACTTTTCAAAAGACAACTTTGTAATTTTATCAAGTGTGTGCATCTTTTATTATTGGTATTTAATTTTTAATACCGGCTATTTTTCATACATATCTAGGTATATAATATTCAGATAATTGCAGAATGTTTACTTACTTTTACACTGGTAAGTTTTCTACTTTGAGAAACCATTGTCTCATAAAATATCTATGTGTATAGTACATATTTAGACATCATGTTTCCATAACTACTATTTTTACACTGGTAAGTTTTCTACTTTGAGAAACCATTGTCTCATAAAATATCTATGTGTATAGTACATATTTAGACATCATGTTTCCATTACTACTATTATGATTTTATCTTATTGGTATCCTTGTACTGTTCGATTTAAATGTGCCGGAAGGCGTGTCCCATATCAGATTTTTTTTTTCCATAAAACCCGATCTACCCGAGTGAATTTTACAAGGTAGGTTGGTATGTAAATACTACTATTATGATTTTATGTTATTAGTATCCTTGTACTGTTCGATTTAAATGTGCCGGAAGGCGTGTCCCATATCAGATTACTACTATTATGATTTTATGTTATTAGTATCCTTGTACTGTTCGATTTAAATGTGCCGGAAGGCGTGTCCCATATCAGATTTTTTTTCCATAAAACCTGATCTACCCGAGTGAATCTTACAAGGTAGGTTGGTATGTAACATAGCAGGTATATCTCTGTAGGTAGCTATTAGAAATTTACATTCCACAATGATAACACCTAAAGATCACACGAAATATGTAGCTCTAGCTAGAGTCTAGGAAATACAATAGAACTTCCGTTATATCAAATAACGTAATCACAGAATAATACTTTATAACGAGTTTTATGCTGTACTGTAAGCTGTAAGGAGGTTACGTTATAACGAAGTTCCTATTCTATGTATAAATTACGTTATATAGAGGATTCTCGAGCTGTAAGGAGGTTACGTTATAACGAGGTTCCTATTCTATGTATAAATTACGTTATATAGAGGATTCTCGAAAAAACAAAACATCAAAAGTAGTGCGGGAAGTACATATGTAAAATTAAACTGAAAATCACCCTGTTTGCTATGAGAGAAAAGGCGTGTTTGGGTCCTTTAGTGAGGCATTTCACATATTAAAGAGGTATCTACGTGTCTTTGGATGACGATGATGATATGATGATGATTATGTTTATGATTATGACAATGATGATGATAATAATAAAATATTAAAACACTTGTCAACCGCCGCCCACTATAATAATAATAATAATAATAATAATAATAATAATAATAAAAACCAAGACCTTGGTTAGACTTTGGGGTAATGGAAGGGACTGTTCGTTATCAGTCCTATCTCCTTAGGATAAAAAAGGCATAGATAATTTTCTATTTTGTTCTTCTCATGTTCTATTTTATTCTTCTCAAGATGCTTTTTATAATATACAAATTACTCCCTGGTTAAAAAAACAGGGGTTATGCAAAACTCAACACATGAAATGTTCCATGAATCTATGTACTTGTAGATGAAGACAGTCTGGATAGAAGAGAGCGGAAAAGTAATGAGGGGTGTTTTTCCCTACAATATACAGGGTGTGCCAGAAAAACACTGACAACTGCTCAGGGTAGGTAGATCTCATCATTTCCATCAAGGTTCTGTGGGTCATTTTCCTAATTTCGCCTTGGTCAACGTAAAATGTAAAAAAAAAAAACACTTTTTAAAAAATCACAGACCTTGTGTCAGTTTTTAGGTCATAACTTTTCATTTTAATCGATAAACTGTTTTTGTTAAACCACGAGCCAGAGTACAAAATTTTGATCCGAATACACCTGAGACACGATTTCCAAAGTTCAGACTTCAGTTTTGATATGTTTTTTAGCTCGAAAAAATTTACGTCGTCATGTCCGATTTTTACGTTACGAAACACGCGGTTTTTGTCCGAGGAAATTTTGGAGCAGAGGTCTTTCTTTCAGGAAAACTTGCGCTTTATTGGAGGATCAGGATGAGACTTTTATTGCCTTTTTAACTTACGCCCTTCCCGGAGAAATAATCACTTGACTAGCTGAAAAACACACGTGATGCTAGAAAACTACTGATCGTGTGTGGGTGTCTTCGGGGATCTGGAATGCTACGAATAACTTCATTAAACGTTAATTATTGGTATGAACAGCCCTCACGTTTCCAAAGAACAAAACAGCAACATTGCAAAGGCATCAACACACGGTCAGTAGTTTTCTAGCATCATTTGTGTTTTTCAGGTAGTCAAGTATGTAGTTATTTCTCCGGGAAGGGCTTACCTAGATAGATAGAAAAAAACACTTTTTAAAAAATCACAGACCTTGTGTCAGTTTTTAGGTCATAACTTTTCATTTTAATCGATAAACTGTTTTTGTTAAACCACGAGCCAGAGTACAAAATTTTGATCCGAATACACCTGAGACACGATTTCCAAAGTTCAGACTTCAGTTTTGATATGTTTTTTAGCTCGATAAAAATTTACGTCGTCATGTCCGATTTTTACGTTACGAAACACGCGGTTTTTGTCCGAGGAAATTTTGGAGCAGAGGTCTTTCTTTCAGGAAAACTTGCGCTTTATTGGAGGATCAGGATGAGACTTTTATTGCCTTTTTAACTTACGCCCTTCCCGGAGAAATAATCACTTGACTAGCTGAAAAACACACGTGATGCTAGAAAACTACTGATCGTGTGTGGGTGTCTTCGGGGATCTGGAATGCTACGAATAACTTCATTAAACGTTAATTATTGGTATGAACAGCCCTCGCGTTTCCAAAGAACAAAACAGCAACATTGCAAAGGCATCAACACACGGTCAGTAGTTTTCTAACATCATTTGTGTTTTTCAGGTAGTCAAGTATGTAGTTATTTCTCCGGGAAGGGCTTACCTAGATAGATAGATATATATAGTATATTTGTATTAATTTTAAAGTAAAATTGTTACAAGGTTGGCATTACAAATCTAACATAATAGTACATATTAACATTGTAGGTACCTACAACTGCTAGTCTCTACTTACGAGGGTGGATTGATAAGTCCGAGAAATAGTGGGAAAAAAGAGAAACAAGTACAAAATTTAATACATAGCTCGATAGTCAATTCTTTTTTAGGCATCTAAACGAAAATTCAAATTGATGTTGACATTAGTCTTAATTTTACAGTCATTCAAACCAAACAACTTCTGGGTTATTCACTAAAATGGCAAAAACTGAATTTCATCCGTCTGTAAAATCTCAATTTTTTCTTTAAAAAACCAGTAAGGCTTAATTTTACAGTCATTCAAACCAAACAACTTCTGGGTTATTCACTAAAATGGCAAAAACTGAATTTCATCCGTCTGTAAAATCTCATTTTTTTCTTTAAAAAACCAGTAAGAAAACGGAAAAAGCCCCAATAAATTCCAAAGTGATTCTTCTCTTTCATTTAGGCTTATTCAGAAGTCGTTTGGTGATTCTCGTTTTGTCAGAATGCGTTTACATGAACCCTTCCTCTCAAATGGTCTGAATTCAGGGCCTTATTCAGAAGTCGTTTGGTGATTCTCGTTTTGTCAGAATGCGTTTACATGAACCCTTCCTCTCAAATGGTCTGAATTCAGGGACCACAACGAAAAACATGAATAAATCCAAGACACCATTTTGGAAATTTATCAAATCAAATTTGTAAAATAGACAAGAGTATAGCGATTTCACACCAACGGATTTTAATTTTTTTGCACTAAATTTTGCACATGAAAAATTAATCAGCAACATGGCTGCCGCATTTTGTGAATTTGGACCGATCGCACGAAAAGTTGAAAGTGGATTCATGGTACGAAATATTTTTCTATCGACCATATTACTATGACTGTCTTTGAAAATGGTCTTTTTTTTATTTCTATAAAGAAATAAAGTGCAGAAAAAAATTAGTTCCCTCCCTGTGGTCGAATTTCGACAGATTTCCTAAATTTTGCACATGAAAAATTAATCAGCAACATGGCTGCCGCATTTTGTGAATTTGGACCGATCGCACGAAAAGTTGAAAGTGGATACGAAATATTTTTCTATCGACCATATTACTATGACTGTCTTTGAAAATGGTCTTTTTCTTAATTTCTATAAAGAAATAAAGTGCAGAAAAAAATTAGTTCCCTCCCTGTGGTCGAATTTCGACAGATTTGAAAAAAAAAGGTTCATTTTGAGAGCCTTTTTCGGGGTCTTATAATGATGGTATAAAAAGGTTTGTAAATAAACTGATCACATGCATTATCCTCAAAAGAGGCCAAGATTACAAATAAATTGGTATTTCAATTAAAAAATACCTCCATCCTAACTATTTCCCGGACTTATCAAACCACCCTCGTAACTAGGTATTTATATCTCATGCTAATTACAAACTTTCTTGTCTTTCCCCTAAAACCCTTAAAAAGTAGTAGGTACCTATAGTTCATACAAAATACAATAAAAAATAAAAATCGCTATATCCCTATACTCATTTGTCTGAATAGTTACCAATTTTTCCACCCCCGAGTTAAGCAAGGTCTTTAGTAAAGAATTGTTATCTCACCCTTTTACATATGTAGGCTCATCAAATATAAAAGGCATTCTGCCAGAACAAACAAGGCAAATTCCATTTTACTCTCGAAGAATAAATGACCTAATCTTTAAGGCTGATTGTACAAAAAAGAAAATATTGTTGACGTCTTCTTTAGATTTCATTTCAAGTAGATTTACAATACTGTTTCCAGCTCTACTCAGGATACTGTCCAGGAACCTCTTTCTGATTGGGCAATACTGGGGACATTCCATCAGGAAGTGTTGTATGTGTTTCCAGCTCTACTCAGGATACTGTCCAGGAACCTCTTTCTGATTGGGCAATACTGGGGACATTCCATCAGGAAGTGTTGTATGTATTGACTCTTTCCTCTGTTGATTACAAATGCTGCAAACCTCCTCACTGTCCCAGGTGTGACTCATATTCCCAATATAGAATTTGACATACCTATCTGCCACATAGTCTTAACTGAGCTGCAATTCTATATATATAAAAAAAATGAGGGACACATTGAATTTTCAGGGGCAGACCCCATGTAGGGCCTTAGGTCAATTTTTTAAAAGACAACCCAACTTGTAACACACCATAAGAAAGACATTGAAAAATTCAGTACTTTGGTAAAAAGTTGAGGTCGATCCGATAGCCAGGGCCAAACCTCCTCACTGTCCCAGGTGTGACTCATATTCCCAATATAGAATTTGACATATCTACCACATAGTCTTAACTGAGCTGCAATTCTAATCCGATTAATAGGGACTCTCATAAGAAGATAGGATGAAGTAAAGTTTTCCTTTGAACTTGTTATCTCTACTCTTGGTTTCAGTTATCTCTACTCTTGGTTTCAGTTCCTTATAAATTTCATAGTAAGTAGAAACAGTTAATCTGTCCCAGTCCTGCTTAATTAACTCGGTGGAATATTTGTCCAGGATGACCTCGAAATTCTGCTTCAGAAGACTTGGATCTTGTGCTTCCCAGACGTTCGAAAATCCTAATCTACAAAGTTCAGTCCTCAATTGAGACCCAGTTGAATCGCAGTGACATAGGTCCTCTTTCATCTTGCTTTTTGAGTTGGTTGTAGCAGATTTTAGGGATTCGAACCTCGGATATCTTGAGCAAACTACACCACCATGTCATGATTTGTTTGAACACCAAGATCATTATCTTGACCATTCCCATTTCAAGACGTAATGCATAGTTTGGCGTGTTTCTTGGCAAACAAAAGATAGATTTGAAGAAATGGACTTGACATTTTTCAATATGATCACCATAACGGAATCCCCAAACCTCCGCACCATACAACAGGGTAGCTTTCACAACTGAATTATAAAGCTGAATTCTTGATTCCCATGAGTCCATCTTTGAGTTACACATGATTTTTCTCACATTTGCAACCGCCAGTCTCCAAAACTTATCAAGTCTAGAAAGTCTAGGTACCAACCCTGTCTGAATATGAGAACTTTGGTTTTGTTTATCTTGACAAGCATGTGATTTGTTTTGCAATAGCCTTCTAATAAATTCAACTTGCGTTGTAGATCAACTCTATCGGAAGCAAATATCACCAAATCATCGCAATATAAAAGCAGCAAAATCTCTGTAAGCTCGTTGATTGGAACTCTGCGGCTCCCATTGGTCTTAAAATATTCTTCAAGGTCGTTCAGGAACAGAAGGAACAGCAACGGGGAGACGCACTCACCTTGTAGGACCCCCTTGGTGACATTTGCCAGTTCTGAGACTTGATTGACCACTCGAATCTGTACCTTTGCAAGGGAATATATTTTCCGCAACAAGCAGATAATTTTATTTTGGCCGAGATTCCAAGACTGAACAGTTTTGACCGGAAGGGCTTACCTAAAACAAGTCTACATAAATGTAATTTAGATTTTAGATATCCTATAGCAGGTATATCTCTGTAGGTAGCTATTAGAAATTTACATTCCACAATGATAACACCTAAAGATCACACGAAATATGTAGCTCTAGAGTCTAGGAAATACAATAGAACTTCCGTTATATCAAATAACGTAATCACAGAATAATACTTTATAACGAGTTTTATGCTGTACTGTAAGGAGGTTACGTTATAACGAGGTTCCTATTCTATGTATAAATTACGTTATATAGAGGATTCTCGAAAAAACAAAACATCAAATGCTTATGAACATGTCGTTCGCGCTGTCCGTCTGAAAGGAAGGTTTCTGTGAAATTTGAAATACCTTAAATGAAAGTATTTTTAAATTTTGGAAAAATAGGTTCATCTTGCAAGTTCCCAAAAATCATAAACTGACATATATTATTATTACTATCATCAAAAGACGCAAAGATTACAAATAAATTGGAAATTCAATCGAAAAGAAACTCCTTCCACAACTTTAGTGTGAATCTACTTTCAACTTTCCGATTTACGGGTCCAATATCACCAACTGCGGCGGCTATTTGCTGATGCATTTTTAATGATCAAAATTAGGTTAAAAAAATCGTTCCTTGGAAATTATTACATATGTATAGGTATACTGTAATTAAAAAAAAAAAAAGAGTCATTAAGACTAATTGTATGCTGTGTTTAGAGCAGTTTGTTAAATACATTATTTAATTGTTTCTATTTTGCCAATTTGATTTCATAAATTTCCAAAATGGTGTCTTGATCTGTCCATTGAAAAAAAATAAATAATAATAATAATAATAACAATAATAATAATAATAATAATAATGACGTGTTTGGGTCCTTTAGTGAGGCATTTCACATATTAAAGAGGTATCTACGTGTCTTTGGATGACGATGATGATTATGATATGATGATTATGTTTATGATTATGACAATGATGATGATAATAATAAAATATTAAAACACTTGTCAACCTGTTACCGAGGTTTCCTATTTCCAAGTTTAATGTAGATATCTTGATGTTCGCAGGGTTACTCATGAGAAACCAGACTGATCGTCTAATCAAGGAAGATTCAGAAATCATTGAGCACAATACCTCAATCAACATCAATAACAACCGGATTAGCGCGTTCCCACCCAATCTTCTATCTCCCACCTTCTATAGTCAAGGAGGCCTTAGTCTACCCGTCATGTCGTCCCTCTTCATACCCAACCCTCATCCCTACATTCAAGGTAAATCATCTTACTCTTATCTACATAATATAGTACATTCTGGTCCAAAGTTCGTAACAATACGTGCAAAATTAACGGAATTATGATAGGGGTAAAAATGGCTCGAAATGTTTCGTGTAATATACACACTGGCGTGTTGAGGCCGGAACTTGGCCGTGCGCCTACGCCTAGATACTCTTATCTACATAATATAGCACATTCGGTGCCTACTCCAGACAGTTGCTCATTTTCGTGTTTGGGTCCTTTAGTGAGGCATTTCACATATTAAAGAGGTATCTACGTGTCTTTGGATGACGATGATGATTATGATATGATGATGATTATGTTTATGATTATGACAATGATGATGATAATAATAAAATATTAAAACACTTGTCAACCTGTTACCGAGGTTTCCTATTTCCAAGTTTAATGTAGATATCTTGATGTTCGCAGGGTTACTCATGAGAAACCAGACTGATCGTCTAATCAAGGAAGATTCAGAAATCATTGAGCACAATACCTCAATCAACATCAATAACAACCGGATTAGCGCGTTCCCACCCAATCTTCTATCTCCCACCTTCTATAGTCAAGGAGGCCTTAGTCTACCCGTCATGTCGTCCCTCTTCATACCCAACCCTCATCCCTACATTCAAGGTAAATCATCTTACTCTTATCTACATAATATAGTACATTCTGGTCCAAAGTTCGTAACAATACGTGCAAAATTAACGGAATTATGATAGGGGTAAAAATGGCTCGAAATGTTTCGTGTAATATACACACTGGCGTGTTGAGGCCGGAACTTGGCCTGGCGCACTACTCTTATCTACATAATATAGCACATTCGGTGCCTACTCCAGACAGTTGCTCATTTGTAAAAGTTGTATGCCACACTACCTTACCCCCAGTGTAGTGTCCTAGAGCTAGACACGCTAGACGGTTGAACCACCGCACCGGAGCAAAATTTACAAAAATCAATTTTATTATATTTGTTGCACAGGTATTAACACATGGACTCCGCCACTAAGTGCAAGCAAGTACCCTCCCTCTCAAATCAGTGTCGACACACAAGCCAGCAGCAAGAAGCGAAGAAAGTCAGAAAGCCATGAATCCATCTCACCTGATATTCAACCTATACCCCTCTCCCCTCCCACGTCTGGATCCTCTCCTCAAAGTAATGCATCTGCTGGTTCTAACCCAGAGGAGAAACCAGACAACAAGGAAAAGGTTTTCACGTGTAATATCTGCAACCGATCATTCGGTTACAAACACGTGTTGCAGAATCACGAACGAACGCATACAGGTGAGAAACCATTCGAATGTTTGGAGTGTGGAAAACGGTTCACACGGGACCACCATCTGAAAACGCACATGCGACTACATACAGGAGAGAAACCATACCACTGCTCACACTGTGATCGACACTTTGTACAGGTTGCCAACTTGAGGCGACACCTTAGAGTCCATACCGGAGAGAAACCATACAATTGTGAACTATGCGCCTCCAAGTTCTCGGACTCTAACCAGTTGAAAGCGCATATGTTAATACATCGTGGTGAAAAACCATTCAACTGTACCAAGTGTAATAGTCAGTTTCGTAGGAAACATCATCTCAATCATCACAAGTGTAATAACAATGCCCCAAGTACTCCCAACAATGAGGTATACGACTACAAGGCGGACTTTATAGAAATGGATAGTGAGGCAGAATATAGGACTCAGCTTAATTTACTCTTAGCCAATTATAACAACGGTACGTTACCTCTTCTAAATAAACGTGAACGCAAGTCACGTGATATTCGACGAGTTATAAGATTTCCTCCTGTACCTGCTACCATGCTCCTTCCTGCCACTGTTGAAGTACCTGAACAAACTGAACCAGAAGATTTATCCATGCCTTCTCGCCGTCTAACTCCTAGTCCTTATGATTCCCCTAGTCGCGTTATGTCCAACAATAACAACTCCAACTCCTCTAGTTCTGAAGATGAAGATCATCATGGAATGCCACCTAAACTTGTATTAGATGTAGACTTTATTCATAGGCATCCAAAGTTTAGAACGAAGAATTACCACCATGTGACTGCGAGTCCATGATTGTTACTGCCCTTCTATATTCTTTTAGTGCCAAAACACGTTTTGGGGTCCCTAGAGCCTAAATCCAAAGTTTCAGCCATTGGTCCGTCAAAGTGTGTGTCTGTCTGTAAACAAAATATCTCGAGAACGGTAAGAGCTAGAGACTTGAAATTTGGTATGTAGCTGTCAAATGTGACAAGGATGCGACACGAAACTTTTGGTTAAGACCGGTGTAACGCTTGGCGGCATTTTACTGCTTTTTGGCGGTTTTCGGTGTAATTTAACAATATCTCGGGAACGGTAGAAGCTAGAGACTTGAAATTTGGTATGTAGTTCACAAATGTGACAAGGATGCAGCACAAAACGTTTGGTTGAGATGGTTGCGCTTGGCGGTATTTTGACCGCTTTTGAACAGATTTCGACCGATTTTTGGCGGTTTTCAGCTATAGCGACAAAACGGATAGAGATACTGTAAAAGTTAGGGTAAAAGAACACTCAAATAAGCATCATTCAATAGGATAAGGAAAGTCGTGTGATGTTCACACCAGATTTTTAAAATAATATTATCTTGGGATTTAGGTATTAGTTTTCGGAAAAGTTTCCCACATTTCTACAGTTATGTCTTAAAGTAGAATCACATGATATGGCAGAGCGATATTGTAAAAGTTAGGGTAAAAGAACACTCAAATAAGCATCATTCAATACGATAAGGAAAGTCGTGTGATGTTCACACCAGATTTTTGTTCTCCTCCTTAAAGTTTTACCTTATATTAGCAGCGAAGATGTTTATTTCTCTTGGCTCTTCTGTTTTCTGTTTCTAATCCGATCAATAGGGACTCTCATAAGAAGATAGGATGAAGTAAAGTTTTCCTTTGAACTTGTTATCTCTACTCTTGGTTTCAGTTCCTTATAAATTTCATAGTAAGTAGAAACAGTTAATCTGTCCCAGTCCTGCTTAATTAACTCGGTGGAATATTTGTCCAGGATGACCTCGAAATTCCGCTTCAGAAGACTTGGATCTTGTGCTTCCCAGACGTTCGAAAATCCTAATCTACAAAGTTCAGTCCTCAATTGAGACCCAGTTGAATCGCAGTGACATAGGTCCTCTTTCATCTTGCTTTTTGAGTTGGTTGTAGCAGATTTTAGGGATTCGAACCTCGGATATCTTGAGCAAACTACACACATAGGTCCTCTTTCATCTTGCTTTTTGAGTTGGTTGTAGCAGATTTTAGGGATTCGAACCTCGGATATCTTGAGCAAACTAGCTGCTTTTATATTGCGATGATTTGGTGATATTTGCTTCCGATAGAGTTGATCTACAACGCAAGTTGAATTTATTAGAAGGCTATTGCGAAACAAATCACATGCTTGTCAACATAAACAAAACCAAAGTTCTCATATTCAGACAGGGTTGGTACCTAGACTTTCTAGACTTGATAAGTTTTGCTGCTTTTATATTGCGATGATTTGGTGATATTTGCTTCCGATAGAGTTGATCTACAACGCAAGTTGAATTTATTAGAAGGCTATTGCAAAACAAATCACATGCTTGTCAAGATAAACAAAACCAAAGTTCTCATATTCAGACAGGGTTGGTACCTAGACTTTCTAGACTTGATAAGTTTTACTACAAGAACCAAAGTCTCGAGATTTGTGAAGAGTATAATTATCTTGGCATTCTTTTCTCTTCACACGGAGGTTTTTACAAGGCTTGTCTAAAGGAAGACTAGCGGTTGCAAATGTAAGAAAAGACTTGCGTTGTAGATCAACTCTATCGGAAGCAAATATCACCAAATCATCGCAATATAAAAGCAGCAAAATCTCTGTAAGCTCGTTGATTGGAACTCTGCGGCTCCCATTGGTCTTAAAATATTCTTCAAGGTCGTTCAGGAACAGAAGGAACAGCAACGGGGAGACGCACTCACCTTGTAGGACCCCCTTGGTGACATTTGCCAAGAAGGAACAGCAACGGGGAGACGCACTCACCTTGTAGGACCCCCTTGGTGACATTTGCCGGTTCTGAGACTTGATTGACCACTCGAATCTGTACCTTTGCAATGGATTATATTTTCCGCAACAAGCAGATAATTTTATTTTGGCCGAGATTCCAAGACTGAACAGTTTTGACCGGAAGGGCTTACCTAAAACAAGTCTACATAAATGTAATTTAGATTTTAGATATCCTATAGCAGGTATATCTCTGTAGGTAGCTATTAGAAATTTACATTCCACAATGATAACACCTAAAGATCACACGAAATATGTAGCTTGCATATTGCCTGGAGGTCAGTCAGCTAATTTTCGTATTCCTTATTGCCAATCAGTTGAGTTTTATGATCCCGAAAGTGGTTTTTCCTCGACTACTGGAAAATGGTACGACTTTTCCGAAATTTTCTTTCGCCAAACGATGTAAACCGCCGTTTTGCATATTGCCTTAAGGTCAGTCAGCTAATTTTCGCACTCCTTATGACCAATCAGTTGAATTTTGTGTAATCAGTTTTCCAAGACTGAACAGTTTTGACCGGAAGGGCTTACCTAAAACAAGTCTACATAAATGTAATTTAGATTTTAGATATCCTATAGCAGGTATATCTCTGTAGGTAGCTATTAGAAATTTACATTCCACAATGATAACACCTAAAGATCACACGAAATATGTAGCTCTAGAGTCTAGGAAATACAATAGAACTTCCGTTATATCAAATAACGTAATCACAGAATAATACTTTATAACGAGTTTTATGCTGTACTGTAAGGAGGTTACGTTATAACGAGGTTCCTATTCTATGTATAAATTACGTTATATAGAGGATTCTCGAAAAAACAAAACATCAAGTAGTGCGGGAAGTACATATGTAAAATTAAACTGAAAATCACCCTGTTTGCTATGAGAGAAAAGGCGTGTTTGGGTCCTTTAGTGAGGCATTTCACATATTAAAGAGGTATCTACGTGTCTTTGGATGACGATGATGATTATGATATGATGATGATTATGTTTATGATTATGACAATGATGATGATAATAATAAAATATTAAAACACTTGTCAACCTGTTACCGAGGTTTCCTATTTCCAAGTTTAATGTAGATATCTTGATGTTCGCAGGGTTACTCATGAGAAACCAGACTGATCGTCTAATCAAGGAAGATTCAGAAATCATTGAGCACAATACCTCAATCAACATCAATAACAACCGGATTAGCGCGTTCCCACCCAATCTTCTATCTCCCACCTTCTATAGTCAAGGAGGCCTTAGTCTACCCGTCATGTCGTCCCTCTTCATACCCAACCCTCATCCCTACATTCAAGGTAAATCATCTTACTCTTATCTACATAATATAGTACATTCTGGTCCAAAGTTCGTAACAATACGTGCAAAATTAACGGAATTATGATAGGGGTAAAAATGGCTCGAAATGTTTCGTGTAATATACACACTGGCGTGTTGAGGCCGGAACTTGGCCTGGCGCACTACTCTTATCTACATAATATAGCACATTCGGTGCCTACTCCAGACAGTTGCTCAGTCGTCATGTCCGATTTTTACGTTACGAAACACGCGGTTTTTGTCCGAGGAAATTTTGGAGCAGAGGTCTTTCTTTCAGGAAAACTTGGGCTTTATTCAAGGATCAGGATGAGACTTTTATTGCCTTTTTAACTCTGCTCATTTTTTTGTAAAAGTTGTATGCCACACTACCTTACCCCCAGTGTAGTGTCCTAGAGCTAGACACGCTAGACGGTTGAACCACCGCACCGGAGCAAAATTTACAAAAATCAATTTTATTATATTTGTTGCACAGGTATTAACACATGGACTCCGCCACTAAGTGCAAGCAAGTACCCTCCCTCTCAAATCAGTGTCGACACACAAGCCAGCAGCAAGAAGCGAAGAAAGTCAGAAAGCCATGAATCCATCTCACCTGATATTCAACCTATACCCCTCTCCCCTCCCACGTCTGGATCCTCTCCTCAAAGTAATGCATCTGCTGGTTCTAACCCAGAGGAGAAACCAGACAACAAGGAAAAGGTTTTCACGTGTAATATCTGCAACCGATCATTCGGTTACAAACACGTGTTGCAGAATCACGAACGAACGCATACAGGTGAGAAACCATTCGAATGTTTGGAGTGTGGAAAACGGTTCACACGGGACCACCATCTGAAAACGCACATGCGACTACATACAGGAGAGAAACCATACCACTGCTCACACTGTGATCGACACTTTGTACAGGTTGCCAACTTGAGGCGACACCTTAGAGTCCATACCGGAGAGAAACCATACAATTGTGAACTATGCGCCTCCAAGTTCTCGGACTCTAACCAGTTGAAAGCGCATATGTTAATACACCGTGGTGAAAAACCATTCAACTGTACCAAGTGTAATAGTCAGTTTCGTAGGAAACATCATCTCAATCATCACAAGTGTAATAACAATGCCCCAAGTACTCCCAACAATGAGGTATACGACTACAAGGCGGACTTTATAGAAATGGATAGTGAGGCAGAATATAGGACTCAGCTTAATTTACTCTTAGCCAATTATAACAACGGTACGTTACCTCTTCTAAATAAACGTGAACGCAAGTCACGTGATATTCGACGAGTTATAAGATTTCCTCCTGTACCTGCTACCATGCTCCTTCCTGCCACTGTTGAAGTACCTGAACAAACTGAACCAGAAGATTTATCCATGCCTTCTCGCCGTCTAACTCCTAGTCCTTATGATTCCCCTAGTCGCGTTATGTCCAACAATAACAACTCCAACTCCTCTAGTTCTGAAGATGAAGATCATCATGGAATGCCACCTAAACTTGTATTAGATGTAGACTTTATTCATAGGCATCCAAAGTTTAGAACGAAGAATTACCACCATGTGACTGCGAGTCCATGATTGTTACTGCCCTTCTATATTCAATATTTGAAATTTCTTGCTAATCAATACCACTAACACTAGCACAAAAGAAAATTATTGCCAGCTGTGGGAAGTCATGGTTAAGATAAAAAATAAAAATAAAGTATGGCTCGGTTTGAATTTCAATTCAAAAAATACAAGTTAAAATGAAATTTCTTCATTTTCAATCTTGGGTTAGCCAGCTTAGTTAGCTTGGAGAATATAGCGCGTCTGCCTTGTAAGGGTTCGATTGCCGCCCGGGGCGGATTTTATCCTAAACAGATAAGTATAGTTCTCGGAACGGCTGGCTTTCTCCTATCCTGTCATTTTTCTCCCTTCATTTTGGCATCAACCATATTGCCTCACAATTCTAGGGAAAACTTCCTAATTATTGCAAGCCCCAGTAGCTGTGCCTCTATCTCTATCTGCTAGACTAATTGAAGTATTTTGAAATTTTCTTTCGACATCGACAGTAACAGTTTAGAACGTTATTATGATTGAATTTAAGAAATTGTTCAATTATTTATTAAATTATAATTAATATAAGCAACCAATTGAATCATTCGACAATTTTAAACTGATGTGTACCATTTATTTCTTATTTATATGTAAACAATATGTATGTAAAAAAAAGGGTAAAAAATACAGGGTGTTCAATCTAAAAGTGCCCCATGGGAAATTAACCCGTAAAATCAGTTTTTTGCTCCATAAAAGTCCCCAATACACTTAGAACGTTATTATGATTGAATTTAAGAAATTGTTCAATTATTTATTAAATTATAATTAATATAAGCAACCAATTGAATCATTCGACCATTTTAAACTGATGTGTACCATTTATTTCTTATTTATATGTAAACAATATGTATGTATACTTACAGGGTGTTCAACCTAAAAGTGCCCCATAGGAAATTAACCCGTAAAATCAGTTTTTTGCTCCATAAAAGTCCCCAATACAATTTTCGGGTCCACTGAGCATTCTCGCTTATGGAACTTTTGAGGTGGAATCGATTTTTTCAACTTTCAATATTGTCCCACTTACAGTTAAGGAGTTACAGGTTCGAGACCCGGCGAATTCAAGAAAAAAGACCGTTTTTAAAATGGCCCAGTGGACCCGAAAAGTGTATTGGGGACTTTTGTGGGGCAAAAAACTGATTTTACGGGTTAATTTCCTATGGGGCACTTTTAGGTTGAACACCTTGTAAGTAGGTAGGTAGGTAATAAAAATACTTTCAACGAAAATCAAAATTAATATTTTAAGTTTAAATTTAAACTGTGAATCATGCAGTAAATGATTGTGAACTAGTCTATATGTACCTACCTATGGCTATGTAGAAAAGGAACGCAACCTATTAAAATTTGGATAATATCACAATTGAACGGTTTTATTAATTTACTAGGTGTTGTGGTTCTCGAGATAGAGCGATCAGTGTGTGAAATGTGAATGAGTGAATGGATCTTGTTCTTATAATATAAGACCCCAAAAAATAAGGGTCCAGGGAATTTTTCTAATTTTTACCGGTAGTAAATTAATATCAATGTTTTGTATTCTTTTCTAAAGCACCTGGTTTAAAAATGTTGTAAAAATGTTGAGGAGAAAAAAAGTTACGTTAACATTTATCTCCAAAAACATGCAATCAAATCAAATCTCAAATTCTTTGTGGTAAAGCAGAGCTCTTTTTTTACAACTTCTGTGGTTATCATAACATTACTAAGTGCATCCTTTGCAATCAATTTCCATATTTCAATAATCTTTTTACACTGGTAATGACACCACTGATCGATACTCGACAAACCCGGACCTCCTGCGTGCAAGCCTAGAGTGATACCCACTCGGTCACGGAGGTTGCTCACTCCAAAAACATGCATTTTCAGCGTAAAACTGATGGACTTTTTGAAAAAAGTTTAAAAGTGTCCCGCTTTCATTGCCCGGCAGTGTAATCTGGCAATTTTCTCTTCCATACCATGTAATCGGTCTTCATAAACATGACCATGATCATATGGCGTCGAAATTTTGGTTGTCTAATATACAGGGTGCGGTAAAAGTCCGGCAAAGGCTGAATATCTTTCGATTGGCTTTAAGTACGAAACTGAAACTTTGCATGCTCAAATGGTTTGTATATATACCTATATATATATATAACGTCGAAATTTTGGTTGTCTAATATACAGGGTGCGGTAAAAGTCCGGCAAAGGCTGAATATCTTTCGATTGGCTTTAAGTACGAAACTTTGCATGCTCAAATGGTTTGTATATATACCTATATATATAAAAAAAATGAGGGACACATTGAATTTTCAGGGGCAGACCCCATGTAGGGCCTTAGGTCAATTTTTTAAAAGACAACCCAACTTGTAACACACCATAAGAAAGACATTGAAAAATTCAGTACTTTGGTAAAAAGTTGAGGTCGATCCGATAGCCAGGGCCAGAGCTATGGATTTTTTTTTTTTTTTAAATTAAAGTCGACCATGTTATTTCTCTCATAGGGGAAGTACTAACAACAATGAAAACTTTATGAAAGGTGATTTGAGCTTTAAATATTTCACTTCCATGATTCCTCTCGAAATTCGGACTCAAATTCGGATTTCAAATTCTCGAGGCAAAGCTATTTTTGATAGTCAAGGCCAAATGCAAAATACCGATTTCTGATCCGTATTTCGAGCTGAATCATGAAAGTGACCTATTTAAAGCTCAAATCACCTTTCAGAATGCTTTCATTGTTTTTGGTAGTTCTCCTATCAGATAATTAACATGGCGGACTTTAAAATTTTAAAAAAGCTATGGCTCTGGCCTTGGTTATCGGATCGACCTCAAATTTATTTTTTAAGGACTCTCTTATGGTTAAAAGTTGGGGGGTACCATAAAATAATTGACCGAAGGCCTCTAGCCCCTACATCGAGTACGCCCTTTAAATTTGCAATTTAAAGTGTCCCTTGAGATTTTTTTTTTTTACAAACCATTTGACGGGTATACCTAAAAAACTAATTACACAAAATTCAACTGATTGGCCATAAGGAGTGCAAGAAAGAAAAAGTATTCAAGTAGGTAGTGGGAATTCACATACCTACCTAATTTTAGGAGGAAAACTATCGCATTTAGAGAGAAAAAAAATGATATTTATCTTCTCTTCAATAGAACAAAGGTAAGGAGTGCCAGCTGTTTTGAAAAAATATATATCCATTAAAAATCATCCCTTTTACTACCAAAGCAATGAAAACAATAACACTTTCATTAGGAAAAAAAAAAAAGAAAAAAACAAACATTCGTGCCTCCCATTGACATTTAATTTTCCCTCGGTGCCTCCTAAGAGTACTTCATTATACTCGTATCTTATTTCGGATTTATCAGGACCGTGATTATAGGAGCTACGCCCAAAGTACAAATTTTTGTAGAAAATTGAGCTAGGGGGGGGGGAAGGGAATTTTCTGCTGTGCTGTAGTTCAGACGTCGAAAGTTTGGAGCATCCACCCCCCCCTCGACAAAATCATGGATACGGCCCTGCCAGAACCATATACATGGCAAGCGCGTTAGCACTGGGCGTTATTAGGTACATCTACTGCTAATATCATGTCGTTCCCAAGGAGGAGTTGAAAATTTGAATTCTGAAGAACTTATTAGTAGTAAACTTTTGGAGGATTATGTAGTCACATCATATTTTTGAAGCTTTTGCCTGTTTAAGGGAACAAAACAATCTAGGCAGCATGGATCAGTCATAAAAGTGAGTTAAAGGGTCAAAGATTACGAGATACTTTTTCCCCCAAATATCTGGATGTAACCTAGAAACCTACATTTCATGGATTATACTTATTAATCTCATCATATACCTATAGGCATACGGCATACAAGAGAGAGAGAGAGAGAATGGATTAAATTTGCACCTTTTTTCTGGGTTTCTGGGAGAAAAACATCAAAATATGGTACCACCCGCTCGCAACAATAATAGGCAACCTATAAAAATTAAATTTGCACCTTTTTTCTGGGTTTCTGGGAGAAAAACATCAAAATATGGTACCACCCGCTCGCAACAATAATAGGCAACCTATAACGGGTTTCAAGGAGATCACTATCTATACAGGGTTTCATATTAATGTTTAGGAGCACTCTCTTTTCTTACTCTAGCAGCTAGCATGATGGTGTAGGTACTACACATTATCTTTAGTCAGGAACTCAGGATTGTTTTGCACAAGTTAAAAGCTTCATTTGCCGCAAGTTAAAAACCTAGAAACCTACATTTCATGGATTATACTTATTAATCTCATCATATACCTATAGGCATACGGCGCACTTTTAGGTTGAACACCTTGTAAGTAGGTAGGTAGGTAATAAAAATACTTTCAACGAAAATCAAAATTAATATTTTAAGTTTAAACTGTAAATCATGCAGTCCGACTTACAGTTGAGAAGTTGCGGTTCCCCTCCATGCGCTTCCATCGGACTTCCCAGTTGACGTGGACTGTATACCCCGATTTGACCATGCAAAGTTTCAATATAAAAATCCCTATATGAAAATCCATGCATGTTTGTCTGTCTGTCTAAACTTTTAGAACTGTCCGACTTACAGTTGAGAAGTTGCGGTTTCCCTCCATGCGCTTCCATCGGACTTCCCAGTTGACGTGGACTGTATACCCCGATTTGATTATGCAAAGTTTCAATATAAAAATCCCTATATGAAAATCCATGCATGTTTGTCTGTCTGTCTGTCTGTCTATTCGTATTTTAGGCACGGACAAACGGTTCATACGATTGCGATGAAACTTTGTCAACTTATTGCTTACACTCCCGGGAAGGTTTTAATCTATTTTCCAGTTAGTTTATGTTAAGATACGCCGAGTTAGGTCAAAAAATGGATGGGTGACCTATGTTTTTTTTACGCGACCGTGTATATGTGGGATGGGTGTGTGTGTGGTGGCGAAACATGGGTACAACAGGTTGTATACTGTACAATATAAAATTTCCAGATTATATGTATGTCGCCCTGCCATATCGTGTGATATCCCACCTTTACTGGTTTGCTCAAAAACTAGAATAGTCTTAAATTATTATTATTTAGTTTGTTAGATCATTTTCAGATATTGTTTTTGGCAAAAAATGTATTATTACAACTTTTGGGTATACAATAATACGCAACAAAATCATAAAAAAAAAAACATGTAAATAGTCCATCATGTAAATAAAACATAGGTGAAAACAATTTTATTTCTTCAAATTTCAAAGAAAAAGTGATAAATGTTTTTTTTTATTGTTATTATTATTTGAACTTGAACTATTACCTATAGATATTCGTGAATTTTTTTTTTCTTCTTCGTCTTCTTAGTAATTATTATCACTATTATTATTGTATTTATTTTAAATGGTTCAATTGCCATAATAAACCCAATATCCACAAAATAGTCGACTGATAATGATTTAATGATTGATTTTTTAAACCTGAAAGAAAGGGACCTGTTCAAGGAGCTATGAGCAAAAAATTGCAAAGTACAAAATAGTACGTAAATAGTCATCATGTAAATAAAACATAGGTGAAAACAATTTTATTTCTTCAAATTTCAAAGAAAAAGTGATAAATATTTTTTTTTTTCTTGTTATTATTATTTGAACTTGAACTATTACCTATAGATATTCGTGAATATTTTTTTCTTCTTCGTCTTCTTAGTAATTATTATCACTATTATTATTGTATTTATTTTAAATGGTTCAATTGCCATATTAAACCCAATATCCACAAAATAGTCGACTGATAATGATTTAATGATTGATTTTTTAAACCTGAAAGAAAGGGACCTGTTCCAGGAGCTATGAGCAAAAAATTGCAAAGTACAAAATAGTACACTTTCATTCTCTTGTGTTCTATGTTACCTTCTTCAAATATACCCAGGTATTTGTACACTTCTCCCGTTTTGAGTTCTCTGATGTTTGGTGCTTGTTCATCGGGGATGTTGGCTCTTTCTTTAATTTTTCCTTTCACTATGTTCACTTTCGCGCATTTGTCGTATCTGAACTTCATTCCAATGTGGTCACTGAAAGTCTTCATCTTTCCTATGAGGGTGTTTAGGTTATTTTCGTTGTTTGCATATAATTTTAAGTCGTCCATGAATAGGAGGTTTGTCTCGCTGGAGGACGTAAAACTGAGACAAAACCCGCCCTGTCAAGCCACAGACAATGACACTGGCTCTTTTGAGGGTACCTGAATGGGACTATGGTCAAGTCCGTCTCAGGAAGTAGGGTACAACGACATAATTATGTACCTGAATAT
This sequence comes from Diaphorina citri, assembly GCF_000475195.1. Taxonomy (NCBI): domain Eukaryota; kingdom Metazoa; phylum Arthropoda; class Insecta; order Hemiptera; family Psyllidae; genus Diaphorina; species Diaphorina citri. The sequence goes on along the minus strand of NW_007378920.1, from coordinate 12,635 downwards.
CCCTCATCAGACCCCTACGATTTAGGGGCCCTGAACTAGCTCTCTGGCCTTGATGACACCTCTTGGTATCCTCTTAATGGGATAGTATATGGACTCACAGCTTTTCTCTAGAATAAACCTGAGTATGCGGACTCTTTAGAGGTGCTGCAGGTGAATTTTAGAGAAACTGGGGAGGTTGAAATATACCAGTGAGGGTACTTCTAGGTTCCATCAAGCTCCATAAGGCCAGGGTATAGCAGCTTGGGCAGGGGAAAAAATACTGGTCACAATAGATCTACAGAGGTCGCAGTGTTAATTGCTTACTCTCTTGGGAGAGGAGCAACCAGTCCCATAATAGAATAGAATAGGTAATGTTAAAATAGCTATCAATTGGAAATTTTGAATATTTATGTACCTAGGCATTATGAATGCAAGACGCACATTATTTCCATCCGCGAACAACAACAATAATAATAATAATCCCATTTCCTAACCGAAAAAAAAGGTCATCCGACTAGCGATGGCGGGATACCTACTTGGTTCCGTCCCATACTTGATAGCAAAAAGAAAATACATGTATGTGTAAGTATATTACGGTTTAATTGAATGAATGTTATGATTCTTGATGCTTTATCGTTAGAAAAAAAAAAGAAAAAAAATCTGGTGTGAACATCACGCGACTTTTTTTATCCTATTAGATTATGCTTAGCTGGGTTTCTGAGGTATGCTTTTTGGGGATTTTTTTTTTCGATATCTTACTTACCGTTTCGTCTATTGAGCCGAAATACCGCCAACCGCTGCAACGATCTTAACAAATTTTAAGTCTCTAGCTCTTACCGTCCTCGAGATATTTTGGCTCTAGGGACCTCATTTTATCAAAACGTGTTCTGGCACAAAAACTGACCATCGAAAATTTCACCCAAATACATTTTTTCCTTCCTGTAGGACAAGGAGACTAAAAACGGACAAAAAATTGAAAGCTGTTTTTTTCCCTCACTGCCAGGAACAAGGAACAGCATAGTTAATTATGTGAGTCCCCCAGTCTCCCTTGCCAATCTCTCTCACCGTTACAAACATTTCCGCATATGTAGAAATAATCGCCCTATTGTATTATTTTGGGGTAAAAAAGAGTTTATTTCGAAAAAAAAAAACAAAAGTATTACTTTAAAAAAAAGTTGAAATCACGGAAATAATAGATGTCACCCCTTCATTTTTTTTATTATTATTATTATTATT
>NW_007378920.1:0-11342 GCF_000475195.1 Diaphorina citri | reverse complement strand
GTAAGGAAGAAATGAAGAATTAAAGGAAAAATAAATCCGAAATCCCTAATGGAGAATTTAAGTAAAACCCAGAAACCCACTGTACTCTGTACTGAATTACTGATTACTGAATTTACTGATGATGATCATGATGATGATGATGATGAAAGATGACTATACCTACTGATGTTAGTGATGTTTGATGTTTGTAATAAATTGTTATTTGTTATTGTTTTTTTTTCTTCTCAAGTTGAAAAGTTCGTTTAAAGCAGGGTTGCCAGATACAATATTGATAATAATAATAATAATATCACCAACACCTTACAAAACTAGCATATTCTTTATTATCCCTGTAAGGAACAATTTGTGTTCTAGTTTGTAGGGACAATTGATCAGCAAATTAATGAGAATATAGGTAATGTTTTGTCTCGCTGGAGGACGTAAAACTGAGACAAAACCAGCCCTGTCAAGCCACAGACAATAACACTGGCTCTTTTGAGGGTACCTAAAATAGCTATCAATTTGAAATTTTGAATATTTATGTACCTAGGCATTATGAATGCAAGACGCACATTATTTCCATCCGCGAACAACAACAATAATAATAATCCCATTTCCTAACCGAAAAAAAAGGTCATCCGACTAGCGATGGCGGGCATCCGCCGTACATACCTACTTGGTTCCGTCCCATACTTGATAGCAAAATACATGTATGTGTAAGTATATTACGGTTTAATTGAATGAATGTTATGATTCTTGATGCTTTATCCTTAGAAAAAAAAAAAATCTGGTGTGAACATCACGCGACTTTTTTTATCCTATTATATTATGCTTAGCTGGGTTTCTGAGGTATGCTTTTTGGGGATTTTTTTTTCGATATCTTACTTACCGTTTCGTCTATTGAGCCGAAATACCGCCAACCGCTGCAACGATCTTAACAAATTTTAAGTCTCAAGGTCATCCGACTAGCGATGGCGGGATACCTACTTGGTTCCGTCCCATACTTGATAGCAAAAAGAAAATACATGTATGTGTAAGTATATTACGGTTTAATTGAATGAATGTTATGATTCTTGATGCTTTATCGTTAGAAAAAAAAAAGAAAAAAAATCTGGTGTGAACATCACGCGACTTTTTTTATCCTATTAGATTATGCTTAGCTGGGTTTCTGAGGTATGCTTTTTGGGGATTTTTTTTTTCGATATCTTACTTACCGTTTCGTCTATTGAGCCGAAATACCGCCAACCGCTGCAACGATCTTAACAAATTTTAAGTCTCTAGCTCTTACCGTCCTCGAGATATTTTGGCTCTAGGGACCTCATTTTATCAAAACGTGTTCTGGCACAAAAACTGACCATCGAAAATTTCACCCAAATACATTTTTTCCTTCCTGTAGGACAAGGAGACTAAAAACGGACAAAAAATTGAAAGCTGTTTTTTTCCCTCACTGCCAGGAACAAGGAACAGATACATTTTTTTCCTTCCTGTAGGACAAGGAGACTAAAAACGGACAAAAAATTGAAAGCTGTTTTTTTCCCTCACTGCCAGGAACAAGGAACAGCATAGTTAATTATGTGAGTCCCCCAGTCTCCCTTGCCAATCTCTCTCACCGTTACAAACATTTCCGCATATGTAGAAATAATCGCCCTATTGTATTATTTTGGGGTAAAAAAGAGTTTATTTCGAAAAAAAAAAAAAGAACAAAAGTATTACTTAAAAAAAAAAGTTGAAATCACGGAAATAATAGATGTCACCCCTTCATTTTTTTTATTATTATTATTATTATTAAAGGATCTTGATCCTGTCCCGGTTGGAGGCTGCTGCTTGCTTGTGGAGTGGCTGCTGTAGCTTTTGTTGTTGTGCTACCGTGCAAGTCCTTGTTGGGTGTGGACATAACAGTTTGTTGGAATTGAGTATTTTCAACTCCAGGGTACGCTTTTGGTGGGTGCGTTAACCGCTCGTCGCTTTTTTCTGAATTCATGGTTTTTCAGGGGGTACTCCAGGAGTGCAAGTCGTCCCCGAACGCGATTTCTCCAGCTGTGAGGGGGTGATCACTCCCGTAGTTACCCTCATTACTATGGGAGCTTCTGACTTAGGGTGGGAAATAGCATCCACCCCGGGTCCTACACCTGCAGCCATCATTGAATTCTTGCACCCCCCAAGGCGCAGTGCGTCGACACTGGGAGTGACATGAAGAGGCGCTACAGTGGATCATCTCACACAATTCCGTATTCCAGGACAGTGTCACCATGTCCGCTACACTTCATGTGCCAGGCTGGTACTGATTTGGTTTATCGTCCTTCCAGCTAGACGTGGTGCCCGATGCTGTATTCACCCACTCGGGTTGTGGGGGTAGGTCTCGCTTTTAAGGCGGCTAGAATTCGCCCGTCAGAAGGCAAGGTAATGAATGAGGCAGCTTTTTCTAGAGCTTACAGCACCACCCGTAAGCCCACCACCATCCTCAACCTTCTGCATTCCTATTAGTCGCCTCTTACGACAGGGGGAACAGCCCGTGGTCTTATTCTAATCCGAGAACCACACGGAAACTGCTTGTTTGTGCCTTTTCCTTTGGTAGCAATCTTTCACTGATGTGACTTCTGCACAAGTACCTCATATTCTGTATAGTTCTTTAGACTTACCATTCTCTCTCTTTGAATTCTACTGGACTGAGATGTAGAGCTTCCTAAATCAGACTGTGGGATAACATATCTCTTTCTAAAGTTTCTTGAGTCTCCAACAGGAAGATTGGTAGATGAGATCAAAGATGTGGATTCATTGATCTCATTTGGTTGGGATGAAGGCATTCACAGGGACATAAAAGTGGATAAGCTGGAGGCAAAGACACAAATTTGTACTGGTATTGAAAACTTAAATAAAATATCAAATTTATTCCAATATTCACAAAAGAAAATTTTAAAAACTTTTGAAATATTGAAATGAACAAGCTGGGTCCGTCCCTCCGGGATTTTTTTAGCCCGTAGTTTATTCGATCGTGATTAGAGAAAATCAGTACCTATGTACCTTGTACCTACCTAATTTGTTTAATATTCAGTTTATTATTATTCTTGATTTGATTTTTTGATTTTACTTTCATGTAATGATTTAAAATCAAGACTAGAGCCCGTTCTCCCTTTATTCCCAATATAATGTTTAAGTCACCCATCCATTTATTGGCCTTCCTCGGGGTAGCTCAACATAGGTAACGTAACGCTAAAACCGGTCTTAAATTAACGACTGAAGTGTTACCTATCTAAAACTTTCTCGCTTTGAGTTCATAGGTCGCGACAAATTTCAAGATGAGAGCTCATTTGTATGAGAAAATGTGAAAAAAATTCCCCAAAAACCAGTTTTTTTGGTTTTTTGGCTTTATGGTTCTCTGGACAAAATTTGCACCAAAAATGTCGGCCTATAAAAGTGGTGAGATCAGAAAATTAAGGCCAAGTCTGCATTCCAAAATCCCCCAAAAACCAGTTTTTTTTGGTTTTTTGGCTTTATGGTTTTCTGGACCACCATTTTCGTGTTCCTGGTAAAAAGACCTTTAATTTGATATTGTATAGATCGACTCGGTTTGGATAAGTCCTTCTATGGGAACAGACAGAAACACAGACGACACCGAAGCGAATACAATAGTCCGTCCCTTATACCTTTTTATTAATATTGTAATAATAAAGGAAGGACGGACGGACTAAAAAGGTAAAAATGTATACCTACTACACTTTACTAGAGGGAAATAGAGTGTCAATTTGATGCATTTTTAGCCCGTCCTTCCTTTATTATTACGATAGTAATAAAAAAAAGGTATAAGGGACGGGCTATTGTATTCGCTTCGGTGTCGTCTGTCTGTCGGTCTGTCTTTCCCCATAGAAGGACTTATCCAAACCTGGTCGACCTATATATCAAATTAAAGGTTTTTTTAAGGAACACGAAAGTGGTGGTCCTGTCTTTCCCCATAGAAGGACTTATCCAAACCTGGTCGACCTATATATCAAATTAAAGGTTTTTTTAAGGAACACGAAAGTGGTGGTGCAAATTTTGTTTAAAAAAAAAAAAACAAATGAGCTCTGATCTTGAAATTTGTCGCGACGACCTATGAACTCAAAGCGAGAAAGTTTTAGATAACACTTCAGTCGATAATTTAAGACCGGTTTTAGAGTCACCCGTGTTAAGCTACGCCGAGAAAGGCCAATAAATGGATGGGTGACTTAAACATTATATTGGGAATAAAGGGAGAACGGGCTCTAGTCTTATCTCCCTCTCATTATCTACCACTGAGTTATACCTACTCAGCCAAGACCCCCTCTCCCTCCCATTATCTACCACTGAGTTATACTCAGCCAAGACCCCCTCTCCCTCCCATTATATACCACTGAGTTGTACTCAGCCAAGACCCCCTCTCCCTCCCATTATCTACCACTGAGTTGTACTCAGCCAAGACCCCCTCTCCCTCCCATTATCTACCACTGAGTTGTACTCAGCCAAGACCCCCTCTCCCTACCATCAGTATTCTCACCCATTAGCCAGGCTCTAATCTTTAGACACACCCTCAAGGGATTATAATTTTACATATATTGTGCATAGAGAGAGAACTAATGGTAATTTTCGAAAAGTCACATCTTTTAATAAAACCTGGGTATTGTATTTTTGTATTTCTTATAGGTAGGTATATATCAATCTAGGTAATCAAATTTTGATGTTTTGATTGGTTAGTTACTCAATTTACATTATCTTTAGAGGGAAAATGAAACAAATCAAGCTAGCTCAAGCTATGTTTTGATTGGTTAGTTACTCAATTTACATTATCTTTAGAGGGAAAATGAAACAAATCAAGCTAGCTCAAGCTTTAACCTATAGGTGGGTAGGTATATATCAATCTAATCAAATTTTGATGTTTTGAATGTTTTGATTGGTTTGTTACTCAATTTACATTATCTTTAGAGGGAAAATGAAACAAATCAAGCTAGCTCAAGCTTTAACCTATAGGTGTAATACCTACGTACTTGGTACTTACCTACTTGATAATTGAAGAACAAATTCTCAACCATAGGAGATCAAATGTCAAAATGGAATTAAAACAGAATCATCTGGACTATGTTTCGACAAGCAACTCACAAAACCAAAAGTATATTTAGGTACTTAAAACAAAACTAATAAAAACCGATAAGTAAGGAAGAAATGAAGAATTAAAGGAAAAATAAATCCGAAATCCCTAATGGAGAATAACACAACTATGTATATAAACACAACTAGAAAATATATACATAGATAAGAACTTAAAAACTAATTACCTATTAGAGCTGAAAAATAAAGTCGACTAAGAACAAAATAATAGTTTTTCAACATTAGAGACGAACGTTGAAGTCTGCCATGGAGTCATTAAGGAATTCGTCTGTTAAAACAAAACCAATAAAAACCGATAAGTAAGGAAGAAATGAAGAATTAAAGGAAAAATAAATCCGAAATCCCTAATGGAGAATTTAAGTAAAACCCAGAAACCCACTGTACTCTGTACTGAATTACTGATTACTGAATTTACTGATGATGATCATGATGATGATGATGATAATATTGATGATGAAAGATGACTATACCTACTGATGTTAGTGATGTTTGATGTTTGTAATAAATAGACAACCTCGATTTTCAAAAAGTCACCTATTTCTGTCGATTATTTGATAGAATGCTTCAAAAAATTACGAAATCAAAAATAATATACACAAATGTGACAAGGATGCAACACAAAACGTTTGGTTGAGATAGGTGCTGCTGTTGGCGGTATTTTGACCGCTTTTTCATTAAGGAACATATGAAAGTTATAGAAGGTTTTATTTATTAAATATTCCTTAACATGTTTTTTGAAGGTAGGTAGAGGACTATCTTTAATAAGACCTGGTAGCTTATTATAAAACTTAACACACCAGTACTACGGTATACACAAATTATTCCTTAACATGTTTTTGAAGGTAGGTAGAGGACTATCTTTAATAAGACCTGGTAGCTTATTATAAAACTTAACACACCAGTACACCAGTACTACGGTATACGGTATAAGCTAAAGACTTGAAATTTGGTATGTAGTTCACAAATGTGACAAGGATGCAACACAAAACGTTTGGTTGAGATAGGTGCTGCTGTTGGCGGTATTTTGACCGCTTTTTTGGCGGTTTTTGACCGTTTTTTGGCGGTTTTCAGCTATACCGACTAAACGGTTAGAGATAGGTACTCGTATTGTAAAAGTTTGGCTATAAGAACAAAAACACCCAGGTGTGGACTCATTGGAGAAAAAGTTGTGGTGGAAAATGACGTACAAGAAAAATTCACTGAGTATAATGGTCACGGGATAAAAATGTGGGAATTTTTTTCCGCTATGAAGGTTTTCGTCTGTGAGTTTTTCTTCTACGAATGCACATCGCTGATACCGACTAAACGGTTAGAGATAGGTACTCGTATTGTAAAAGTTTGGCTATAAGAACAAAAACACCCAAAATAAGCATCATTCAATAACCGTTTTTTGGCGGTTTTCAGCTATACCGACTAAACGGTTAGAGATAGGTACTCGTATTGTAAAAGTTTGGCTATAAGAACAAAAACACCCAGTCCTTTTTAAGGAGGAGGAGATTCATTTCCTAGATAGAAAGGAAAAGTTCATAGGTACAATACATAGGTAAGTAAATACCTAATAGAACCAAAAACAATATTTTTTGATGAGAGAATACTATACCCTGAAAGGGGTATACCTAAAAAACTGATTACACAAAATTAAACTGATTGGTCATAAGGAGTGCGAAAATTAGCTGACTGACCTTAAGGCAATATGCAAAACGGCGGTTTACATCGTTTGGCGAAAGAAAATTTCGGAAAAGTCGTACCATTTTCCAGTAGTACAGGAAAAACCACTTTCGGGATCATAAAACTCAACTGATTGGCAATAAGGAATACGAAAATTAGCTGACTGACCTCCAGGCAATATGCAAAACAGCGGTTTACATCGTTTGGTGAAAGAAAATTTCAGAAAAGTCGTACCATTTTCCAGCAGTACAGGAATCGTACTCCTTATTGCCAATCAGTTGAGTTTTATGATCCCGAAAGTGGTTTTTCCTGTACTACTGGAAAATGGTACAACTTTTCCGAAATTTTCTTTCGCCAAACGATGTGAACCGCCGTTTTGCATATTGCCGGGTCAGTCAGCTAATTTTCGCACTCCTTATGGCCAATCAGTTGAATTTTATGTAATCAGTTTTTTAGGTATACCCCCCTGAAAGGTAAAAAATAATTACCTACTTATTTTCAATCCTTGGGGGGATCTGACTTGCGTACCGATGGTAAAATCCGAGTTGCGTCCGTCCGAGTTGCGTTCCATTTCTGAAACTTATCATCCGAGTTGCGTCCTTGAGCTACCTGAGCTAGAACTATGTACAGTCGAAACTGTCTAAGTGGGAATCCAAGGGACCGACAATTTTTTTCGACTCATCCAGGTTTCCCAGTTAAAAAAGTGTCCTACTTAGAGAGGTTGTCATGAAGGGGCCACGATTTTTTTCCCATTTGTCCAGGTTTCCCAATTAGACGAGTCCCACTTAGTAGTCAGGTTCGACTGTACTTTATATACTTATCCTGGTTTGAAGGTACCTAATTACCTATACTTGTAGACATGTACATAGATTTACTCCTACAGGGTGACAAAAAAATACTGTACACAGCATTTTTTCAGCTTTCATCATGTACCTACAATCGATAACGTTAAAAATTCAACTGTACTTGTTCAGAAGTTACGTGAATGGAATGTTGCTATAGAAGTAGCTGCCACAAATGAGCAGTGTCCAGTGTTATTATAGGGTTAGGTTAAATGCAAAAAAGAGTTTTCACAATTTGAGCAGTGACCAGTGTTATTATAGGGTTAGGTTAAACACAAAAGACAAGTACAAAAATAATAGCAATAGCGTTCATGGTACAGTTATTTTTGGTCACCCTGTTCGTTATATACTTATACAGGGTGGTTCGTGATTTGCGAACCACGCTTATATCTCAGAAACGGCTGGGAATTAAGGAATGAAATAAACGGCATCATGTAGATGAAATTTTGATGATTAAAATGGCTTTTTTTAAATTTGCAATTTGTTTTGCAAAACGGCCCATTTTTTGCCAAATATAGGTCACTCTTATGGAAACCCCCATTTTTTATTTAATTATTGGAATCAGCATAAAATTTTAATTGAAAAAATGTATTCACTCGAAAAAAATTGCTCTACAAAAATTCTGTACACTGTGAGAAAGAAAAACAATTTCTTAATTATTTCTTTAGTTTTTGTATTATTCACTTAACTATTTCAACAACAATAACGGGGGGTAAACCCTCATTTTTAAAAAAAAAAAAAAAAAAAAAACTGAATATTAAACAAATTAGGTACTTAGGTACATACATAGGTACTGATTTTCTCTAATCACTACGGGCTAAAAAAATTCCCGGAGGGACGGGCCCTGCTTGTTTCGTCTTTCTTTCTTTCTTTCTTTCTTTGTCCTTTTTAAGGAGGAGGAGATTCATTTCCTAGATGGAAAGGAAAAGTTCATAGGTACAAATCACGAACCACCCTGTATATTTACTTTTTACTCTCAGGTGCATAGGTTCAACCTCAGGTATCGCGGACGCAACTCGGATGACCTTTTTTTGGGTTGGGACGCAAATCGGATGATTTGTTTGTTTGTTTGTTTTTTTTTTTTTTTTTTTTTTTTTTTGGACGCAACTGGGGGGCCCCCCCCAACCTTTTGGCCATTTCCCAAAAAAAAATTTTTTCGGACGCAACTGGTGCTCCTCCGAATCCTTAGGCCATTTCCCATAAAAAAAAACAACTTTTCTTCCTCGAGGGATACGAGGGTAAAATCCGAGTTCCGTCCCATATCTGAAATTTACGAAAATACCTAGTTTTCTTTGGCTTCAGATTTTGAAACCCCTCGTTTCGGTCCAAATATCGAGGTAAATTATGAAAGTGACCTATTTGAAGATCAAATCACCCCCAGAATGATTTTATTGTTTTTTGGGCATCTCCTATCAGAAAAATAACATGACAGACTTTAATTTAAATAATGCCAAGCTCCGGCCCTAGTTGGGGGTTCTCATTTAAGATTTCAAAGTTGATCCCCGTGGGGCCGCCCCACTTTAATTTAAATAATGCCAAGCTCCGGCCCTAGTTGGGGGTTCTCATTTAAGATTTCAAAGTTGATCCCCGTGGGGCCGCCCCTGATGGTTTTTAAAAAAAGTAGAAAATCCGGTTGCATACTAATTCCACAAAATATGAAATTTTTTGAACCTTTTTGAAAGTCCCACATCCGCATGTCATTGTAATTAAAAGAACGATATACAGGGTGCGCCACAAAAACCCTGACAACGGCTCAGGGTAGGTATATCTCATAATTTCAACTCGCATGTCATTGTAATTAAAAGAACGATATACAGGGTGCGCCAGAAAAACCCTGACAACGGCTCAGGGTAGGTATATCTCATAATTTCATTATCGATGAAGTGGTCAAGTGGTCCCACCGTAAGACTGAATACCTAACGAACCTGTGTTCGGATCTTCCTAATGAACCCATTTTTTCTTTCTTTTTCAATTCTATTTTACTGACGTAGGTAATTTTTTCAATTCAATTCAATAAAGCATTTATTTTGTACAAATGTATCATAATTTCCAACAAGGTTCTGTGGGTCATTTTCCTAACTTCGGCTTCGTTTCCGAGAAACCGGAAAATGGCGCTCAACGCCAACGGGTTTTCGCGTTTCTGTCGGAAGATTCAAATCGGATCAAATTTTATTTAGACAAAATAAACTTACTTTTTTATGCTGATTTCATTTCTGACCTCAAAAATATAGGATTCCATTTAAAAGATAAAACTTGATCTTAAAATGTCCTTGAAGGGGACACCCGGTAAAATTCCAGAAGTCACCATTAAATGTCCCCCCAAAAAGTTAGGACAAACAGCGAAAACACGAATTTCCTATTTTCATTTGCTTTCAAAATATTTGAATGTATCGTTTATTTTTGGACACCCTATGCAAACTATAGACTTGAAATTTGGTAAGTAAGTAGTCCCTTCAAAAATATAGGATTCCATTTAAAAGATAAAACTTGATCTTAAAATGTCCTTGAAGGGGACACCCGGTAAAATTCCAGAAGTCACCATTAAATGTCCCCCCCAAAAAGTTAGGACAAACAGCGAAAACACGAATTTCCTATTTTCATTATTTGCTTTCAAAATATTTGAATGTATCGTTTATTTTTGGACACCCTATGCAAACTATAGACTTGAAATTTGGTAAGTAAGTAGTCCCCACTTGTGACAAGTGACAAGGATGCAATTTGAAAAAGTTATGGGAAAAGACAACCCCAAAAACATAAGTACCTATAACCTCCCAATATCTACCACTGAGTTGTACTCAGCCAAGACCCCCTCTCCCTAACATTATCTACCACTGAGTTGTACTCAGCCAAGACCCCCTCTCCCTCCCATTATCTACCACTGAGTTATACTCAGCCAAGACCCCCTCTCCTTCCAATATCTACCACTGAGTTATACTCAGCCAAGACCCCTCTCCCTCCCATTATCTACCACTGAGTTATACTCAGCCAAGACCCCCTCTCCCTCCCATTATCTACCACTGAGTTATACTCAGCCAAGACCCCCTCTCCCTCCCATTATCTACCACTGAGTCATACTCAGCCAAGACCCCCTTTCCCTACCATTATCCACCACTGAGTCATACTCAGCCAAGACCCCCTCTTCCTCCCATTATCCACCACTGAGTCATACTCAGCCAAGACCCCCTCTCCCTCCCATTATCTACCACTGAGTTATACTCAGCCAAGACCCCCTCTCCCTCCCATTATCTACCACTGAGTTATACTCAGCCAAGACCCCCTCTCCCTCCCATTATCTACCACTGAGTTATACTCAGCCAAGGCCCCCTCTCCCTCCCATTATCCACCACTGAGTTGTACTCAGCCAAGACCCCCTCTCCCTCCCATCATCTACCACTGAGTTATACTCAGCCAAGACCCCCTCTCCCTCCCATTATCTACCACTGAGTTATACTCAGCCAAGACCTAAAAAAAGTTCTTTCCTCAACTCTTGAAGTCTCAAACTGGATCACTTTCACCATATTGCCTCACAATTCTAGGGAAAACCCCCTAATTATTGCAAGCCCCAGTAGCTGTGCCTCTATCTCTATCTGCTAGACTAATTTTATTGAAGTATTTTGAAATTTTCTCTCGACATCGACAGTAACAGTTTAGAACGTTATTATGATTGAATTTAAGAAATTGTTCAATTATTTATTAAATTATAATTAATATAAGCAACCAATTGAATCATTCGAC
>NW_007378919.1:24808-76122 GCF_000475195.1 Diaphorina citri | reverse complement strand
TTACATTGGGAATTTGGGAAAAAGTGTGGTAATGGTAATGGACGATTTCGACCGTAAAATCTCCAATTAAAGTTTAGTAAAATGCACCCATTGCTTTTTGCTTACACTGTTTACTCAGGTCAAAACCAGGGAGTTAGTTGTCTCTCCCTCATTGACAATACTGAGTCTACCTCCACCTATATCTACTTGAGGTCTTTCCTTGCGTCGGAACGAGTTCTTGATGTCACTCAGCTGAACTTTGGTCTCCTCGGATATTTTATTGCCTTCACCATTGACTATGGTCTCCATCACATTGTGGAGCAGGTTGACCTTTGAGAAAGAAATAAAGGAAATAAAATTGAACACTTTGTATTTGTATGGCTTGAATGGATATTGGATAGGTCCACATAAACACATATTAATTAAAGTCATGGTAATATCCACATAACCACGTATACATTGAAGGTATTGAGGTACTTGGGTAAGACATAAAAATAGAATGAAAACAGAGTATAAAATGTCACTATAGGTATTATAATTTGAAATTTAAATAAACTGTCTTTAGTTTTTATTAATACCAATTAAAACACAAATTTCTTTAAATTCTTTAAAATGTTTGGAAAATTAATCGCAATTTCGCAATATGGCTGACTTTGAAAAAAAAAAGCCGGTGACGTGTTTTACTCTGCGCATGCGCTGACATCACGTGTGGCTGGATCTCAGAGGCTGGATAAAGGCTGGAAATACACTAGCACGTCAAGTCTGGCTGGATTTAAACTTGCATCGCGAGTGATAATTTCGCTGGATGATTGTCATTGAAAATAAGCCCATATCCGGCCTTGACATCCAGTTGGATGTGCGGTTGATAATTCATTTTAAAGAACAGGTTGGATCTCTGAGGTTGGATTCGGACTGGATTTAAGTTTAAGACGTTAGACTTAGAAATCCTGTCAAAATCAAGCCCCTGGATGTAAGCTTGCGTGCTAACTGGGATATATCGATATATATCGGTTTTCGATATATCGCAACATCCCTATCTGAAATCTGAGAAGAAAAGAACAAAAGAAATAAACTTTTTTTAACATTGGAAAAAGAAGAAAATAATAAAATTATCGGTAAGTAATTATGCAGAAGTCACGTCCGTGGAATATTGCTATCAAAGGAACTGGCACAAACGAGCAGCGACCAGTGTTATTATAGGGTTAGGTTAAACGCAAGAAGGAGTTTTCACAATTTTATTAGAACAGTGATTAGTGTTAAGGGTTAGGTTAAATACAAAAAAGAGCTTTAAAGCTCCTTTTTGTATTTAAAGAAATTTCTTTTCCACGGACGTGACTTCTGCATAATTACTTACGGTACTTGTGCAGAAGTCACATCTGTGGAATATAGCTACCAAAAGAACTGGCAGAAACAAGCAGTGACCATTGTTATTATAGGGTTAGGTTAAACACAAGAAGGAGTTTTCACAATTAGAGCAGTGATTAGTGTTATTATAGTGTTAGGTCAAATACAAAAAGGAGCTTTTCTTTTTTCATGGACGTGACTTCTGTATAATTACCGGCAATTCCAACTCCAATCCTTTTTTAATTCTCAATTTTACAGCTAGCTCCTTTGTTGTGACCCTCTATTGTACTCCTATTCCTTTATTCTATGGCAGAAGAGAAGATTCATCCTTTCCAATTCTTCCTAGCTGGTGGTGTAGGTGGAGCTTTAACTGTTTTGGTAGGACATCCATTTGATACTTGTAAAGTACGCTTACAGACTGCCAACTCAAAACAACCTGAGTACACAGGTAATTTATTCAAAATATCACTTATAGGGTTCAGACTTATCTTTCTGGCCTTTCTGGCAAGATAAACAAGGTATATTCTATTCTATTCTATTCTATCTTTAATGCCTGCCTCGGTGGTGTAGTGGTCAAGCCACTCGCCTGGTAAACAGGAGGGCATGGGTTCAATTCCAGCCAAAATCTACCATAGCGAGAGGGATTTTTTACACCCCAAAAAATCCCACTTTTCCATTAGAAATGGGTGTAAACGCATTTTTTTAGCGCCCCAAATTCAAAATTTCAAATTTCAAACTGATAAAAAATTGTGAAAAAAGAAAAAGGAATCTGAATTCAGAAATCAGAAATCTGAGTTATCTGAGAAGAAAAGAAGGTAATTATGCAGAAGTCACGTCCGTGGAAAAGAAAAGCTCCTTTTTGTATTTAACCTAACCCTTTAATAACACTAATCACTGCCCTAATAAAATTGTGAAAACTCCTTCTTGCGTTTAACCTAACCCTATAATAACACTGGTCCTTCATATCAGGTAAGTACTTCATATCAGGTAATAGAACATGTACCTAGGGAACTTAATAAAATAGATTGGGGTTGCAGGCATCCCTTAGGTCTATTACACATATTATGCTTGGTACTTGTGCAGAAGTCACATCTGTGGAATATAGCTACCAAAAGAACTGGCAGAAACAAGCAGTGACCAGTGTTATTATAGGGTTAGGTTAAACACAAGAAGGAGTTTTCACAATTAGAGCAGTGATTAGTGTTATTATAGGGTTAGGTCAAATACAAAAAGGAGCTTTTCTTTTCCACGGACGTGACTTCTGCATAATTACTGTCAATTCTAACTCCAATCCATTTTTAATTCTCAATTTTGCAGCTAGCTCCTTTGTTGGAATCCTCTATTGTACTCCTATTCCTTTATTCTATGGCAGAGGAGAAGATTCATCCTTTCCAATTCTTCCTAGCTGGTGGTGTAGGTGGAGCTTTAACTGTTTTGGTAGGACATCCATTTGATACTTGTAAAGTACGCTTACAGACTGCCAACTCAAAACAACCTGAGTACACAGGTAATTAATTCAAAATATCACTTATAGGGTTCTTATCTTTAATGCCTGCCTTGGTGGTGTAGTGGTCAAGCCACTCGCCTGGTAAACAGGAGGGCGTGGGTTCAATCCCAGCCACTATTGTACTCCTATTCCTTTATTCTATGGCAGAAGAGAAGATTCATCCTTTCCAATTCTTCCTAGCTGGTGGTGTAGGTGGAGCTTTAACTGTTTTGGTAGGACATCCATTTGATACTTGTAAAGTACGCTTACAGACTGCCAACTCAAAACAACCTGAGTACACAGGTAATTAATTCAAAATATCACTTATAGGGTTCTTATCTTTAATGCCTGCCTTGGTGGTGTAGTGGTCAAGCCACTCGCCTGGTAAACAGGAGGGCATGGGTTCAATTCCAGCCAAGGTATGGAAGTTTATCCTCAATATAATTTGAGAATTTGACCACAATAATAGTAGTAGCCTACTGCTGGAGTAAAGGGACTTTTCAGTCCTATGCAAGCAGTATAAATAAGCACAATTATTATTATTATTATATGATCTGAGGGTAGCAGTGTAAACAACTTATTGGAACAGGTATACTTGTATTTTAAAAGTATTAAATTCTCAAAAATAATACATGAATTATTAACTAAGTACTAGGTAGCCTATCTAGAACTCTCTTTAGGTTTATGTACATGATTTTACAAAATGGTTACTTACATACTTACCGTGTCTTTCATTTTAATTTTCAGGAATGTTAGATTGTGTTACAAAAATCCTTCAAAAAGAAAAGATTTTTGGTTTCTACAAAGGCATGGGAGCACCTCTTGTAGGAGTAGCTCCTTTAAATGCTCTGAACTATTTTGGCTATGGAACTGGTCTTAAATTCTTTACCAATGAAAAGAACATGGGGCAGTTGGAACTTTGGCAATATTTCCTCTCAGGAAGTTTGGGTGGCATTGTAACAGCAGCTTTAGTAGCCCCAGGTAGGCATATTTACTTACTATTAGTAAGAGGCCCTTGCAGACTTCATTATAAATAATTCATGCATTGAACTTTCAATAAGTAACAAACTAAGTAGATTTTTTTAAGTACCTACAGAATTACACTTAATATGGCAACAGAGAAATACATATAGGACCATGTGAAAATTAAACATCTCCCAATGGATTTCAGGAGAACGGATCAAATGTCTACTACAAGTGCAAGAAGGTGGATTAAGCAACGTTTACTCGGGACCTGTGGATGTTATAAGAAAGTTGATACAGCAGCATGGACTAGGAAGTGTGTTCAAAGGGTTCTCTGCCACACTACTACGTGATGTGCCAGCTTTCGGTGCTTACTATGCTATGTATGAAACTGTGAAACATGTCTTTAGTGGACAGGGTGATTCAGTCATTGAGGTGTCAGATCAGACTAGGAAAACAACGCCTTTGGTTGGAACAATAACGGCTGGATCTATGGCTGGGATTTCCTACTGGATTGTTGGTGAGTGTTTCTACTTAATAATATTATCCATGAGATGGATTCATTTTGTATAAACATAGTTCTTGAATGTACCTATGCCCCCTCCAAAAGGTTTTTATTTTGTCCTCGTCATGTTGAAAATAAAAAAAAATCCCACCCCTCTTAAACTGTGTCCACACTCCACACATAGTCGATTCCGTCGATCGACGAGGTGAATCTATGTATATAGTGGAGGCAGTGTAAGGTTTCAGTCGATGTCGATCGACGGCGTCGACTATGTCTGGTCACATCTTTACATTTCCTTCCCTGATTTTCCAGCCATGCCAGCAGACGTGCTGAAAACTCGTCTCCAGACCGCCCCTGAGGATAAGTATCCTCACGGCATACGTAGTGTCCTATCTGAAATGCTTGAGCGTGAAGGCCCCCGCACTCTGTACAGAGGAGCCACGCCTGTGTTACTCAGAGCCATCCCTGCCAATGCCGCTTGTTTTCTGGGCATCGAATGGACCTTGCAGCTGTTGAGTTCGTCACGGTAGAAGGATGGGGTTGTCACTTCTGAATTAGCCCGTCCTGTGAACATTTCCCTAATGTCAGTTTTCTCCATGGAAGCCGTAAAAAATGCTAATTTTGCTCATTTTCAAGTTGTAGGCAATGGGTCCATTGTGTTGGGAAACGATTGAAAACCCCAGTTTACCCATTACAATTTGGGAATCTCTACAAATAGTCATTCTATTGAAAACATATTTTTATGTCTTTATTTACTTATCATTTTCAAACTGTCTGTGATACAAACGGTTCCTATGTTTATTTTTCATGTTACCTACTTATTATAAATAATATTTTATATTTTTGATATTTCACTCTCTTATACTTGTGATCTTTTTTCATCCTTATGTACATGAAGCTCTTGTATTTCAATTCAATATCAACTTGATGTTTCTTGTCTGACCAAAATACATAATGATCTTCGACAGAAAGAAGACCTTTTATGAAAGTAAAGGGGGCCCCCGCACTCTGTACAGAGGAGCCACGCCTGTGTTACTCAGAGCCATCCCTGCCAATGCCGCTTGTTTTCTGGGCATCGAATGGACCTTACAGCTGTTGAGTTCGTCACGGTAGAAGGATGGGGTTGTCACTTCTGAATTAGCCCGTCCTGTGAACATGTCCCTAATGTCAGTTTTCTCCATGGAAGCCGTAAAAAATGCTAATTTTGCTCATTTTCAAGTTGTAGGCAATGGGTCCATTGTGTTGGGAAACGATTGAAAACCCCAGTTTACCCATTACAATTTGGGAATCTCTACAAATAGTCATTCTATTGAAAACATATTTTTATGTCTTTATTTACTTATCATTTTCAAACTGTCTGTGATACAAACCGTTCCTATGTTTATTTTTCATGTTACCTACTTATTATAAATAATATTTTATATTTTTGATATTTCACTCTCTTACTTATACTTGTGATCTTTTTTTCATCCTTATGTACATGAAGCTCTTGTATTTCAATTCAATATGAACTTGATGTTTCTTGTCTGACCATAATACATAATGATCTTCAACAGAAAGAAGACCTTTTATGAAAGTAAAGGGGGCTTATTTTGAGTCTAATCTTAGCCGAGAGGAGAGAATGGCAGGATAGCACCACGCCTGCGTTTTGTCATCAATTAGATTCGTTAATAAATCAGAAATAGTTGATGAATAATTAATAAGTCCAAGGTCTTGGACAATGTCTTAATTAAAACACTTCCACCCAATCATAATATTGAAGCAAATGTAACTTAGCATCTTATTGACACTTTCTCAGCTGTCATTGCGCCCGTTTTTATGAACTCGGTACAATAGATATTACCGGTCTTTATCGTGGCATACCCAATTACCCATCCCGTTGTATGTCCCTCATCGGCGATCAGAGACACACTACTTCCCATTTAGGCGCGGGGTCAACACGAGAACACCTGAAATTAAACCGTTCAAATATTTGCAATCGCAAAAAAGTGCAATCTTCCCATTTAGGCGCGGGGTCAACACGAGAACACCTGAAATTAAACCGTTCAAATATTTGCAATCGCAAAAAAGTGCAATTTTTTTTCGATTCTGGAAATCGAACCCGGCACCTTCTGCGTGGGAAGCAAGTGTGTTAACATTGTGCTAACCGTGTCCTCAAATCGCATTTGACTGTAATTTGTACACAGTACGTGCCCACCCTTGTGGCCGTAAGGACACTGATTTAAACCGGAGGTGCTGGGTTCGAAATCCGGTCAGGGCGAAGAATCTCTGACTAAACTTTCCATTCCTTCATCGGCATGGTGTAAGAAAAAGGTACTAATGGTATAATTTAGTCTAGTACGGGAAGAGAATTGACCAAGCTTGAGGTCTGGCCCTGTTTTTTATTCATTAGAAATTAATTAATTTTCACGATCATGGACATCAGTCCAGTAGGATAGTGTTATTGTGTTTGGAATCAATGGAACAGTTTGGAACCCTACTAATTGGTTTGTGTATGGGCCAGAGCTGTTCAGTTGGACTCTATTATTTGTTTTTGTTTTAAGTGCATAAGTGGTTATTGTGTTTGGGAAAATAAATACTGTACAGGTTTGTCTGTATATGGTGAAAGAATTGACCGATTTTCAGCACCACAGGGATTACCTACATTATTCTAACTGACAGTCATAAATGGTTAAAGTACTAACACAGATGAATTTATTTAGTATCCATTATTTATATCATCCTTGTAGAGATATTTATCATACCTATTGAACGTTAATTGCTACAGAAAAATGGTGTTTGGTTTCCACCCACTTTATAGGAATTAAAATGGTCAGTCAGCAATATTATAAATACCCACCATGACACGATATAGCGAATTGATGATTGTACCAGATAATGACTTCCGTCCCTTATCATATTATCATAATTTCACTGATGAGATACATGGAGAGTGTAATGGTCAAGGCGTTCACGCGGTAAACAGGAGGACGCAAGTTCAATCTTAACCGCGGCATCCGTGCTTTTGTTTTGATCAGATGAAAGAGCTCCAAGGCTCGAGTGGTGGAAATTAACATTCACTAATACCGCACTGGGCGTGGAATTTGATGATAATTGGGATATTTCTTTGAAGTATGAGTTTGTTTTTACACACGCTAAAAACGCCATCAAAAAAGAAGTGGCCACTTGATGTAATCAGTCAACATAAAAAGCACCTACACCCGTAGCTACTAATCAAAAAAAATTCTAACGCATCACCGTTAGTAGAGCAGCTAAATCCCCGGTGTGGTTGGGTATTTCGTATAAAAGTTGTAGTTATAGGTACCTAAGGTCTATTATAATAATTGGTTATTTGCTTGATAGTCCCCCGGTCATAAATAGTAATTAGGAACAACCAAGGAATGGGATCCAATAAAGGAATAAAGAGTTCAATCTTGAATCCTAGGTTAAAAATAAAGTTTGATCAAGGGTGGGGTTAATGCCATAGGCATTCAAACTTTATTTTTTACTTATATGTACATTATGTTACCATCTGTAAATATTTATTCTGTAAATAAAGTTTGAACTAATCGTTTAATAATAAATCTTTTAATAGGTAAGTCAGATTCAACAGCTGTCACACTGTGATAGTGTGATACGTATTGTTATGAATGGAGCAGTTGCAAATGGGTAAAAATTATAAATAAATGGTCAATTCCTATGTAAAAAGTTGGGAAAAATCCAAATCCGAGGTCAAAACTCCGAAAAAATAACTGTAAAAGGTCGAAAATTCAATTTTTATTTTCCGTTCTAATGAAAGAGTTCAAATATGTGTGACGTCAGACTTTATGCAGTTGTTTTTTTCGTCCGCTAGGTAGCGCCACTATGCAAGCGCGCTAGCGGAGGAGCAGAAAGAACTGCGCAGAAACGTATGCGCACAAACACATTCATGCGTTGCCTGCGAGGGAGCTTTGCTCGGGACATTTGATGTGACGTCAAAGTTCACGATTTACCGGTATTTTTTAAATCGATTTATCTCGGGATTTTGAAGTCGTAGAAGAAAAAGAAAAATTCCGTTGATCCTCATTTTTCCTGCTCTATGACTTTGAAACATCACCCAAGTAAGCGCAACTGATCTATTGTATGAACGTTAACATCTAAGCCTAGTAGGAATCAACTCTCCGTCTTATCATTAAGTATAATGTTCTACTTGTCACACTTATTTATTTCATTTCAGTCATGTAACCCCTCCTCCCCTCCCTTCCTGTATAATAATAAACAACAATAAATTAGTAGTACTACTAATTAAATTAGTACGCTAAAAACAATAATCATCCTCCATCCCTCCAACCTAGTCTGAGGACAACCTTTTTACTGTACTACGGTCATATTAGTCTTTGTACTCTTTTAGCTAAATTCCCCGAAGGGAATGCTATTCATTTTTCGGTAGTCACAATTTTGGGTCGGGGTTGTGGTTTTGGGTCACTAGGAAGCTATTTGCGATGAAAACTCGTTTCCCCCACTTGTTGCATGTGTAAATTGTGATGTAAAATTTGCCGAACACATTTTTTGTCAATGCCAATGGTTTCAGAAATCATTCTGATTGTTAACTTTCGGTTAGATCGGATCAGATTACCGATTTTTCTAATGTTCCATTCATTTTCTGAGATAGAGGGGCGGCCCGGACGTGCATCATCACGGCCATCTTGAAAACAATTGTCCCCACACACTTGTTGTTACGAAGAAAGAGTTTCGGTATGGGCTTTCCCTAGAAATTTCACAACATTTCGTTGCTATTTGAGAATTTGACCACAATAATAGTAGTAGCCTACTGCTGGAGTAAAGGGACTTTTCAGTCCTATGCAAGCAGTATAAATAAGCACAATTATTATTATTATTATATGATCTGAGGGTAGCAGTGTAAACAACTTATTGGAACAGGTATACTTGTATTTTAAAAGTATTAAATTCTCAAAAATAATACATGAATTATTAACTAAGTACTAGGTAGCCTATCTAGAACTCTCTTTAGGTTTATGTACATGATTTTACAAAATGGTTACTTACATACTCATGAATTATTAACTAAGTACTAGGTAGCCTATCTAGAACTCTCTTTAGGTTTATGTACATGATTTTACAAAATGGTTACTTACATACCGTGTCTTTCATTTTAATTTTCAGGAATGTTAGATTGTGTTACAAAAATCCTTCAAAAAGAAAAGATTTTTGGTTTCTACAAAGGCATGGGAGCACCTCTTGTAGGAGTAGCTCCTTTAAATGCTCTGAACTATTTTGGCTATGGAACTGGTCTTAAATTCTTTACCAATGAAAAGAACATGGGGCAGTTGGAACTTTGGCAATATTTCCTCTCAGGAAGTTTGGGTGGCATTGTAACAGCAGCTTTAGTAGCCCCAGGTAGGCATATTTACTTACTATTAGTAAGAGGCCCTTGCAGACTTCATTATAAATAATTCATGCATTGAACTTTCAATAAGTAACAAACTAAGTAGATTTTTTTAAGTACCTACAGAATTACACTTAATATGGCAACAGAGAAATACATATAGGACCATGTGAAAATTAAACATCTCCCAATGGATTTCAGGAGAACGGATCAAATGTCTACTACAAGTGCAAGAAGGTGGATTAAGCAACGTTTACTCGGGACCTGTGGATGTTATAAGAAAGTTGATACAGCAGCATGGACTAGGAAGTGTGTTCAAAGGGTTCTCTGCCACACTACTACGTGATGTGCCAGCTTTCGGTGCTTACTATGCTATGTATGAAACTGTGAAACATGTCTTTAGTGGACAGGGTGATTCAGTCATTGAGGTGTCAGATCAGACTAGGAAAACAACGCCTTTGGTTGGAACAATAACGGCTGGATCTATGGCTGGGATTTCCTACTGGATTGTTGGTGAGTGTTTCTACTTAATAATATTATCCATGAGATGGATTCATTTTGTATAAACATAGTT
Source organism: Diaphorina citri (assembly GCF_000475195.1). Classification (NCBI taxonomy): domain Eukaryota; kingdom Metazoa; phylum Arthropoda; class Insecta; order Hemiptera; family Psyllidae; genus Diaphorina; species Diaphorina citri. Next base: position 65,906 of record NW_007378919.1, on the reverse strand, counting down.
CTTGAATGTACCTATGCCCCCTCCAAAAGGTTTTTATTTTGTCCTCGTCATGTTGAAAATAAAAAAAAATCCCACCCCTCTTAAACTGTGTCCACACTCCACACATAGTCGATTCCGTCGATCGACGAGGTGAATCTATGTATATAGTGGAGGCAGTGTAAGGTTTCAGTCGATGTCGATCGACGGCGTCGACTATGTCTGGTCACATCTTTACATTTCCTTCCCTGATTTTCCAGCCATGCCAGCAGACGTGCTGAAAACTCGTCTCCAGACCGCCCCTGAGGATAAGTATCCTCACGGCATACGTAGTGTCCTATCTGAAATGCTTGAGCGTGAAGGCCCCCGCACTCTCGAACACATTTTTTGTCAATGCCAATGGTTTCAGAAATCATTCTGATTGTTAACTTTCGGTTAGATCGGATCAGATTACCGATTTTTCCAATGTTCCATTCATTTTCTGAGCTAGAGGGGCGGCCCGGACGTGCATCATCACGGCCATCTTGGAAACGTTTGAACCACTCAAAAACTTGCATCTGTGATGAACAATTGTCCCCACACACTTGTTGTTACGAAGAAAGAGTTTCGGTATCGGCTTTCCCTAGAAATTTCACAACAATTCGTTGCCATGAAATAAATATCTATAAAATTTCTGACGAAGTGGAAGGAAGGGGTCTTACAAAATTCAAGATAAAACCAAAACTAATTGGAGTACATATATGTGAGACCTCTCAATCAGAAGACGAGGTTTCAAGCTTTAAAATGATGTGCATTACAACATTGCCGAATGCGTAGTTTTCCCGTAGCAGCATCAGTCTCGATAGCACACCTCGTATGTAAGTAAATCGAATGTAAACACTCTTCACTGTATCTACCTCAACGGAGCTGTCAAACTAATTTTCTCGAAAAAAAGGTAAAGAGATAAAAATGAGAGAAGTACATGTACCTACCTCAAATATTTTTTAAAAATTTATCAAACTTGATAAAATCCGAGATTGATTTACCTATCGCATCAGGACGTTATCAAAAATTTACCTACACCTACTCTTCATTTTTGGCGAAGTTAGTATCTTATTGATTGGTCACAACTCATCAGTGATCTATCAAAATTTAAGTGACAAGTGACTGAAGTGACAGACGTATTAGGTTTTTAAAAACAACTCTCCAGATTTCACAACTCATCAGTGATCTATCAAAATTTAAGTGACAAGTGACTGAAGTGACAGACGTATTAGGTTTTTAAAAACAACTCTCCAGATCAGTCCACATATTATTTTGGAGGTTTTGAATTCGGCGAAAATTAATGATCAGTACAGAAAAAAAACATTACTTGTGTTCTTTATACATTGAAATAATTAAAGGTAACATTAAAGGGCCTTAGGAAAATGGCCTAATGGTCAAAATTCCAGACATTTGTATACAACATTAAAGGGCCTTACAAATCAACGTAAGAACACATTTTCCCACCTGAAAATAGACAAGGTACTATTTGCTGGTGATTAGGAAATACAGGAGTAGTGGTGACCGTGATAGTGTATCTCTCTCACCATGGATCTGGACACCATCTTTTTGAAAGTGGGAGACTTCGGGCGGTACCAATGGATTCATAACTATTTGCTTTGTGGTTTAGCTGCGATGTATGCGGCTCCATACTGTTTGTCCTATGTGTTCACGTCCCTGGATTTGTCCTATAGGTGAGTACAATGAATTAATTACTATTACCCGAGTACAGGGAACCTAGAGATGGAAATGAAAAAGTACTGGAATCGGACCAAATTTCCATGAGAAATGATAAATTTCGCACTCTTGTCACACTCTGTCTCTATGTATGTGGGTCTAAAGCTGATAGTCTAAATGGCATTGTCACAGGTTGGTGCTCTAAGATTTTTCAAGCTTTCATTCTGAGCAAAGAATATTCCACCTTTACAAGCATTTGTTCAAAATCTGGACCTATTTCCTCTAAATTCAACAACACTGTTACAGATTGGGACTTCTATTTCCATTTGAACTCGTGCTCTAAGATTTTTCAAGCTTTCATTCTGAGCAAAGAATATTCCACCTTTACAAGCATTTGTTCAAAATCTGGACCTATTTCCTCTGAATTCAACAACACTGTTACAGATTGGGACTTCTATTTCCATTTGAACTTAATGAAATAGAGGTAATAGAGGAGTACTAGGTAATTAAGTATAAAAGGTCGATTGACCTTTGAAACACACCCGCAAATCAATTCCTTTGTTAGCATAATGGAACATTTCGTTCTAAGCTACCAGTATAAATAAAGCACCATCAATTGTTTCCAGATGCTACATCCCAGAATGTGAAAGTCCCGATGGGCCATTCTACGCCAGCTGGCTGTCAGATGCCATTCCCTTTGATCCGGTGAAGGGGCTGTCGAAATGTGAACGCTACCAATATGTGAATGTGACGGACACCTGTACAGCGAATTCCTTCCAGGATGACATAGTGGAAAAGTGTACGCAATGGATATACAAGTATCCGGAGGAGAAGAACATACTAGTCGAGGTAAGTAGGAGATCGCCAGAAAAGTCACAAGCTTTTGAGCTTCTTAGATATGTAAGTAGTGGTATAACTTAAAATTAACATTTTCGTCGATTGATTTTGTATGAAATAAAAATAAATAAAGCACATCGCTTCCAGGATGACATAGTGGAAAAGTGTACGCAATGGATATACAAGTATCCGGAGGAGAAGAACATACTAGTCGAGGTAAGTAGGAGAATTTGAAGTCGCCAGATAAGTCACAAGCTTTTGAGCTTCTTACATATGTAGTGGTATAACTTAAAATTAACATTTTCGTCGATTGATTTTGTATGAAATAAAAATAAATAAAGCACATCGAAAAAAAAAAGATTTGTTATAGTTGCTTTGGATTGGTATTATTAAACCTCGCCACCAGCAGAAAGTAGAGTCCTGGCAACAATTTATAGTTCAATACTCTTGGAAAATGCTCGTAATATTGATGTACTACATCGCCACCAGCAGAAAGTAGAGTCCTGGCAACAATTTATAGTTCAATACTCTTGGAAAATGCTCGTAATATTGATGTACTACATCTGCCATTTATAGGCTTATCTTGCCAAATAATATATCCGGTGCTGAAGTGACATGTACTCAAGTATTTGAAGATTTGTGCACGCTGAGTGTCACGTGGTCATATTTGAGGAAAAAATCCCAATCCAATGATTTTCACTGTGTGCGGAGTCCAGTATGTAATTGTACCCCAAGAAGTATGGCTAATATTCATAAATTCATGATTTCAGCAGTATTGTTGGTCCACCATTAGTTTTCAACTGCTGATATGTTTTAAATGTTCTGAAGGATCGCCATTATTGGTTCCCAATGAATTCCAAAATTCTCTTTAAGATTTTAATACATATAGAGGGAGGGAAGGAGAACGGGAACGAGAGAGTATCCTTGATCATTCATACTTATCTGTCCCTTTAATAGAGGGAGTCTTTAGAAACTAAAACCACGAAATTTATTCTTTCAATGTTTTTTATTAAAATTAGAAAAATCCCAAAGTAAAGATCTCTTCAAACCCTTTGTATTTATGCATTACATTTTTTGTAAACAATGATTGTTTAGGGAGTTATGACGTCATCGACGGCCATTTTGGAGAGAGGAAAGGAAAGAGCGTTTTCGCGGGTAAATCGGAAATTTGAATTTCAAACTAAAATATCTCGGGAGAAAAAAATCATAAAAATATTCTGAAAAAAGTTTTGTTTATTTTACATTATTTGTGGTTAATCTAATATAAATTTGAAAAACACCTTCGTTCTCTATTATAGGCTTATCTTGCCAAATAATATATCCGGTGCTGAAGTAACATGTACTCAAGTATTTGAAGATTTGTGCACGCTGAGTGTCACGTGGTCATATAATCATATTTGAGGAAAAAATCCCAATCCAATGATTTTCATTGTTATCTTTCAGTTCGATCTCCATTGCAACGAAAACAAATGGAAGCTCACGGCCGTGGGAACTTTGAGCATTGTGGCCCGAATCCTGGGAATGCCTCTGACAGCTTTCGTGTCCGACAGGTAAACACCAATCTCAGTGGTGTAGTGGTTAGCGGTGGACTTTGGTTCAACAGATTGGTGGTTCAAGTCCAAGTAAAGTCATAAAATTTAGCGTAGTGTATCAAGCGGGGAATGACATTTGTGACAAGTATTTCATGCTTACAATTTTAAATTCCTTTTCCTCCTTTACTTTCAGACTGGGAATTGAGTTTTAACGGGATCGAACCGGATATTTATTTATTTAATACATCAAATGGGTTCTTGCCCTTTACTAACTTTGTTACAATAATAATTCCCTATCTGTCCTGACCAACCAACCTGTCAAAAAAAAAAAATTATAAATAAATAAAAAAATAATCAACAATAAACGTACTTGCACAACCAACCCATCAACTAAAGTCAACAAATTAAGTTGAGCATGCCGATCGGGTATTGATCCTAAATTAATCTCGATATAATCAGTGAGCTCAAAAGTAAGGCTATTTTGTATGCAGTACGTACGTCAAAAATAAACTAGCACAGCCACTTGGGTTTTGAAGTACGTAGTACGTACAGATTAATAATAAGGGCACTACAAAATAACAAGTATCTAGTAATTCGCCTTAAAAACCACTTGAATAAAAATCCAATAAAAATAAACTAGCACAGCCACTTGGGTTTTGAAGTACGTAGTACGTACAGATTAATAATAAGGGCACTACAAAATAACAAGTATCTACTTCTTCTGAAAAACGCCTTAAAAACCACTTAAAAACCAAAAATACCTAGTTAAAGTGTTTGGGGTAAAGGAACTTTAGGATCGAAAGCAAAACATCATAAGAGGCTTAGGGCCGGTTTCTAACATCCTCTGTTGGCTCGCGAGTTTGTAAACCAATGGTTTACCCAAACTCCGGAGTTACTCTGGAATGACGAATCGCCTATGGTCTATGATCGCCGTTGTGGCCGCGCACTTAGGCCCATTCGGACACATTCAATTTCATGACTTTGTTTTTCAGGTTCGGTCGGAGATATGTGATCATATAGTTAAAGTGTTTGGGGTAAAGGAACTTTAGGATCGAAAGCAAAACATCATAAGAGGCTTAGGGCCGGTTTCTAACATCCTCTGTTGACTCACGAGTTTGTAAACCAATTGTTTACCCAAACTCCGGAGTTACTCTGGAATGACGAATCGCCTTTGTGGCCGCGCACTTAGGCCCATTCGGACACATTCAATTCCATGACTTTGTTTTTCAGGTTCGGTCGGAGATATGTGATCATCTTTGGAACCATACTATCCTGTCTGTTTGGTACTCTACGGGCCTTGTCACCAAACTATGAAACATTCCTCGCTTTTGAACTACTGGATGCTTTCTTTGCGGCTGGCTTCTATCACTGTGCAGTTGTTTTAGGTAAAAGACCCTCAACAACTATGCTGCTGGAGTTAAACCTTTGCCTTTGAATTTTCTACGAAGGGATTATTTCTAGGACTGTTTTGAGAATATTTCACTGTAAAGGACCATTTCCGTAAATGCCCTTCTCCTTGCTGAGAGCAGTCGGAGTTGTGTGAAAAACCTTTCTTATTGACATGGTTTGGTATCGGTAAAAGTTGGGCTATTAAAGTCCTATGTCATATTTAAGCCCTATATCTGATTAGGCTTTTGTGATTATGGTGTGGTTTGACTGCTTATGTGCTTATAGTTCGTAGATTCGTAAAACCTTAACCCATCCCTTGGAGCAGTTGCATCCACACCTAAGCCTCAGAGCAGGCTTTTTGTGTATGGCTTATAGTTCGATCCATATAGCTTGGTTTGACTGTAACTTAATCATTTTGTACTTTGATTTATTTCCTCCAGGTGTTGAGCTCATAAGTCCTAGCAAAAGAATCTGGGCCACTATCATCATCAATTGTGCCTACACAGTGGGGGATATCTTCTTAGGAACTGTGGGCTACTATTTCCGCTACTGGCGCCATTTCCTTCTTGTCATTTATCTGCCGGGGGCTTTCTTTATCTCCTACTTCTGGTGAGTAGAATTCACATTCTTCTTCTTTATTACTTTCTATTTTTTACTTCCTATTACTACAGTATAGCGAGCTATACTAGTAATGAAAGTATTGCAATCGGTCCAAATTTTCAAAATCGGGAAATGGTTGGAAATATCCGTTTTAGGATCCCCTGATGTCCAAAAAATGGTTTTTAGCCCATGATCTGTACGTACGTACGTTTATATGGGAAAAAGTACAAAAAAGTTGTGTACAAAATATCTCAAGAACGGTTTGTCATAAAGCGATGAAATTTAGTATGATATCCCGATATGGTCCAAGGACGCGACTGTAACAATTTGGTAAAAATTGGACAGTCACTCATCCAGATATCAACCAAAGTCAATGTTGCTTAGAATTTAAAAAAAAAAAACATTTTTTTCATTCTTTATATTATGATTCCTTATTACACGGGGAGTATTTTAAGATAGGAAATTTTCGACCAAATATTGGCCGCCGTAGGCGGCCGATTTTTGGTTTGGAAAAATAAAATAATAATAAAAAAAGTTCAATTTCTGGACACTTTTAAATGATCCCTTATTACATGGGGAGTATTTTGAGATATAAAATTTTCCACCAAAAATCGGTCGCCTCGGGCGGCTCGGGACTTTTTCCAAACACGTATTCTGCAAATGTAATAGAAAGTCGTGTGATGTTCACACCAGATTTTTTATCATGTGAAGGTGGTCTCTTCTTGATCCCTTGTGTCGCATCAATTTTTTTTTTTTTTTTGTCTGTGTGTCTGACCCCATAGAAGGACTTATCCAAACCTGGTCGACCTATATATCAAATTAATTTATTCCATTGAATTATTTCATTCCTAGGATATTCCCAGAGTCCATCCGATGGCTAGTTTCCATGCAGAGGTACGACGAGGCAGCCAAAATCATAGAGAAAATGGCGCGCTGGAATAATGTCAAGCTGGACTTTGACATCAAGGAAGCCCTGTCTATGAGCAAAAGTGCCGAGGAGAAAAGTAAAGAACCACAGCTGGTAGGTTCCTCTTTTAATGTAATTCAGCCAGCCTAGTCAGCTCCTGAACAGATAAGGTTCGTTCTCGGAACGGCTGGCTTTCTCCTATCCTGTCTTTCTTCTCTCTTTAGTTTCGGGACTATAATAGCTCAGCAGTTATAGTTTCCTTTTTTTTAAAAAAAAGTTCTCCCAGTACTTATTATGTTAAGGCGGTCTTTTCTTGATCCCTAGTGTGCCGCGTCCATTTTTGTTTAGGACTATTGCACTGCAGCTTACCTTGATTCTTGTTCCGGGGTCCATCTTGTTTTAGAGTTACGTACAAAGCATCATGGAGGCTGCCAGATCTTGGACGCTGATGTTCAGACTAGCCATTTGCTCATTTTGCTGGTAAGTCGAAAATGTTCCCAGTCAACACAAAGCATGAATCTCTCGCACATGTCCTGTATTTACCTGAGGGGCGGAAATAAAATATCTACTATAATTATCATAATTATAAAAACGAGATCCATTCACAATCACATACTAATCGCCGCTCTATCTCCAGAACCCCTACACCTAGAAAGCTGAAATTTGGTAGGAATACTCCTAATAATTATGTTCTAGATCGGCAGTAGGAGAGGATTTTGCCGAAATCTAAACCGATCTTGAGTTATGATCAAGCTGCTAGTATTTTATAAATGAAGGAATAAACATAAGGTAGAAACACACTATCATCAAGTCACGTGAGCTCACGGGGAGTCAGAAAGATGTAGTTTAAAGTTTTCCTATAATATTGTAGGTAATTTCTTTCAGGACAGCTACACTACTATCACGTCACGTGAAATTACACTATTATGGGAAAACTACATCTTTCCGACTCCCTACGAACTCACGTGACGTGAAGTGATAGCAGTGAGTTTCTACCTTAGGATTTTCAACTTACCAATGTCCTCTGTGTCCCAGGATGACCTGTTCGTTTGTCTGGTACGGGGTGACCCAGCAAGCCACTCTGATCGAGGGTGACATCTATGTGAACTTCATCATCAGTAGTCTCATGCAATATCCCGGCTACTTCCTGTGTATACTCTTAGCCGGATTCGGACGAAAGAAACCCCTGGCTGCTTGTTTCTTCCTGTGTGCCCTGGCGTCTCTCAGCTCGTATGTGATACCTCCCGGTAAGTGAAACAGAATCATGCCAGTGGTGAAACAGGTTGGGGTTGGGGTCACAATCTGATTGGTTTAAAAATTTGAAATCAACCAATCAGATTGCTTCATCCAAGAGTTTAACTAAGTTTAAACACTGATTGTCGCCCAGGCCATTAAAGTACCACTAAAGGCCATTAAAGTATCTCAGTTCCAGCAGATTGAAGTACCACAAAGCAGCGCTGTAATGAGGTAATTACCTACTCAATAAGTGTAAAAATACGTGTTTTGGCAGTTGCTTACTTAGGTGCTTAATTTCTGGAACCACCTCAGATATGATGCCAGAATGTTGATGTTTTTACTGCTACTTCTTTTGCAGCCTCAATATTGACCATCGAAAACGCATTACTTTGATAATAATATTTAGTTTTGTTCTAATTCCGTTCACTAGATAGCGCCGCACTTCGCGTCAGTTTAGTCATGGCGTCCAAGCTGATCATTTCCTCCTCATTTCTCATCCTCATCCTGTTGTCGGCCGAAATGTTCCCCACTGAACTTCGCCACTCGATGGTGGCAGCCGCCAACATGGTCGGCATGATCGGTCAGAGCTTTGCCCCTCAGATACCACTTCTGGTAAGTATGGTCCGTAAGTAGTAAGTAAGGATTTACATTAAATTACAACTTTTTTCCTTAAAAATATCAATAAATAAACTTGTTAATACCACATTACATTGAAATGGGGGTCTTTTCTGGCGAAATCGTGGCAGCCGCCAACATGGTCGGCATGATCGGTCAGAGCTTTGCCCCTCAGATACCACTTCTGGTAAGTATGGTCCGTAAGTAGTAAGGATTTACATTAAATTACAACTTTTTTCCTTAAAAATATCAATAAATAAACTGGTTAATACCACAATACATTGAAATGGGGGTCTTTTCTGGCGAAATTCCTGTGTGCGGAGTCCAGTATGTAATTGTACCCCAAGAAGTATGGCTAATATTCATAAATTCATGATTTCAGCAGTATTGTTGGTCCACCTGTCCACCATTAGTTTTCAATTGCTGATGATATGTTTTAAATGTTCTGAGGGAGGTTGGGAGATAGGGAGAAGAAAACGTAACAAAAGAAGAGTGATCTAAAGACAGCCAAATTGTTCACAGGTGACATACTACGGGCAATACTTTCCCATGTTGGTGTTTGCCTTGATCAACGTCATAGCTGCCTTCCTATGTCTCCTACTGCCTGAGACCAGCAAGTCCAAACTTACCGACACTATCAAGGAGGCGAAAGAATTGCAGTGACCAGCGGAGAAAACAAAACCAGACTAAGATCTCAAAGGTGTATTTTATTATGGTCTCCAATGAAGTTTTTCTTTTTCATTCGAGGCCATTATTGACACCATTTTTATATTAATTGGCTGGTTATTAATTTACTGAAGAGGTGGTTGAAACCCCAGCAGAAAAAAGCGAAATGGCCTGTCCGCACTTCAGCAGATTACCTGGGGCTTTATAACGTCTAATTTCAAAGTAATTTTGGTTTAAAATAAAATTTAAACAATATACCTAGGTACCTCGATACCGATTGGTCAAACAACTTAACTATGTGCCAGAAACAGTCGGTAATTGACCAACCGAATCTAAGATCTTCCATTTAAAAATTAGATTGTTATTTTAACTTGGGCAAAAGTTAGAATGGGGATATATGAACTGCCCATTTTCCTGTAAATATTTAGAACAAAATAAAAAATATAATAACCCAAGGAGGTTTGTTTTCTTGTTGGAAAGAAATCATATTTTCTTTTCCAGCTATACTGCAATAATAAGACTCAAATAGTGTATAATGCGTCTGTACAAAATATTTTTACACACAATTTATAGCATATAGGGACTAAGTACAAGGGGAGGCTGAGATTGTAAAAACGTCAAACTATACAACAGGTTATCAGGGGAATAAAAAATGGAGTTTTATACCTATACTAATCAAATCAAATAAAATTCATACCGAAATGCTACAAGATCTTTTCCAGCTATACTGCAATAATAAGACTCAAATAGTGTATAATGCGTCTGTACAAAATATTTTTACACACAATTTATAGCATATAGGGACTAAGTACAAGGGGAGGCTGAGATTGTAAAAACGTCAAACTATACAACAGGTTATCAGGGGAATAAAAAATGGAGTTTTATACCTATACTAATCAAATCAAATAAAATTCATACCGAAATGCTACAAGAGACTATAATTAGAGACTAATTCATATTCAGAGCAGTTTGTTAAATACATTATTCAATAGTTTATCTCTATTAAAGTTTTCACACTGACCATCAAGGGCATCAAAGATAATCATTTTCGTCAGCACTTATTGAACAAAGTGAGTTTTAAATTTTAACTTGAACAAATTTGTAATTCCTTTGTCTGGGTTAACTCTTGACCAGTTTATTCCGATTTTCTTTAAATTTGACAAATATGTATGTTTAAACGTTTGAAGTATATTTGCTCATCAGATTTTGAACTGCTACAAGAGACTATAATTAGAGACTAATTCATATTCAGAGCAGTTTGTTAAATACATTATTCAATAGTTTATCTCTATTAAAGTTTCCACATTGACCATCAAGGGCATCAAAGATAATCATTTTCGTCAGCACTTATTGAACAAAGTGAGTTTTAAATTTCAACTTGAACAAATTTGTAATTCCTTTGTCTGGGTTAACTCTTGACCAGTTTATTCCGATTTTCTTTAAATTTGACAAATATGTATGTTTAAGCGTTTGAAGTATATTTGCTCATCAGATTTTGAAGGCTCATTAGTACAATCGGACTTAGGGGGCTCTGTAACGGCCCATTTTCTGGCCGAGTTTTATAATGCACTGAACGACTAGTTATACGAGCCAGTTTATTATACAGTGCATTCATAAAGTCCCCCCCCCCACCTTAATTTTTGAACCGATGAATCTAGAAACCTGAAATTTTGTATACAATCCAATATTTACCTCTAGTTTCTTATAGGCTATGTAAAAATTCAGGGACTTTTTCAGGGTCAGCCCCAGGGGGGCCAATTTTAAAATCTTAAAAGAGAACACCCTATTTCTGATACATCATATCAAAGAGAACGTAGTGCATTAGTACAAGTTTGAGCTCGATCCGACCACAAGGGCCGGAGTTATGGCCTATTAAAATTTTAATTTTTCCATGTTCTCCCGCCAATAGGGGAAGCACCAAAAATGAGAAATTCATATCACTATTTCTGATACATCATATCAAAGAGAACGTAGTGCATTAGTACAAGTTTGAGCTCGATCCGACCACAAGGGCCGGAGTTATGGCCTGTTAATATTTTCATTTTTCCATGTTCTCCCGCCAATAGGGGAAGCACAAAAAATGGGAAATTCATATCGATTGGTGATTTGTGCTTCAAATAGGTCCCACTAATGGTTCATAATGAAATTCAGATCCAAAAGTGAAATTTAGACTTCCGGCCCTGATGGCCTCCGGGGGTGAAAATGGATGTTCCGAAATTTAATTTTTGAGACCGAATTTCAATGTAAATCATTAGTGGGACCTATTTGAAGCACAAATCACCAATCGATATGAATTTCCCATTTTTGGTGCTTCCCCTATTGGCGGGAGAACATGGAAAAATTAAAATTTTAATAGGCCATAGCTCCGGCCCTGGTTGGCAGATCGAGCTGAAACTTATACGAATGTACTACGTTTTTTAAGAACTTTAATATGATGTATGACAAATAGGGGGTTCTCATATAAGATTTTAAAGTTGGCCCCCCTGGGGCCGACCTTAAAAAAGTCCCTGAATTTTTATATAGTCTATAATAAACTAGACTCTAGAGGTAAATGTAGGCTTGTATACAAAATTTCAAGTTTCTAAATTCATCGGTTCAAAAATTAAGGTGGGGGGGGGACTTTATGAATGCACTGTAAATGAACTATACAAAACTGGCTAATGTACTTAAGAAGAAGCCAAGTAGTTATATAATTTGTCATTTAAAATACCTACCTACTTCATCAACAGTAAAGAACGTCTCTTGTAGAACCAATATAAAAATTAAACCTCAAAAGGAGATTCAAAATACATGTCGGATAACATAAAAATATTTAACTAATTTTGATTTCTTTTGAAAATAACCGAACACTAATTTATCATTAGGGACTTTAATAAGATTGTAATCAAAATGGTCCATCGAACCATAGTGAACCTTAAAATAGTATAGTTCAAAGAGGTGGAAGAATAAAGAAGTTACTACTGTGTGAGGGTGCTACTGTAAATCACACGTATGAGGGGAATAAATGTAGACCATTTTAGTCTTACTTGAACACTTGGATGTGGTCAAATTCTCAAATAAATGAGGAAAAAATTCCATGCCTCGGCTGGGATCGAACCCAAGTCCTGCTTACCACCGAGGCAGGGTATTTGCTGTGCAATCATGGGTATTTGTTGCTGTGAGCATATAGGTTTGCCCTTTATGCTCACATAAACGGGGGATCTGAGCAAGCAATGTTTTCTAACCTCTCTGAAATGATAGAGAACAGGAGAGATCTTACTTGAGCTTATACACGGAGCCAAGATTCAGAACGCCCGTCGCGCCTAGATCATCCATCCGGCGGTTTATCTGAGCGGTGGATATGATAGGGAGACCCAGGATTTGATTCGAGCCTCGCATTTGATTCACTGGGATGAAACTCGTTATCCCCATGTTGCTCAGGTTCGATAGGACAGTCTGGTTACTCAGGTCTATCACAGGGATGCCTAGATTGCATTCAGCGTCTTTGATAAGTTCGGCAGGCTGGTTGGAAGGTCGGGAGGAACCCAGGTTCACCTTGGGAACGATCTCTACTTGTGATCCTATCCGATCCGGGACAGGAGCAGATTTCTGAGGAGACAAATGAAGAGCAGACATTAGTCGAATATGAAAAACACTTTCCTATTCTCCTAATTTGTCATTCAAAGTAGGTATTATGGTGGATTTCAACAACTGTCTCTTTAGTCCCTAACACCCTATTAGCTTAATAGCCCTGTTAAACCTATACAAATCGAATTGATTTTCTGGAAACGAGATACCACGAACTTAACAGGCTGTTAGCTTAACAGTTCTTCTAAGAACTGAAAAAATATTGGTGAAATCCCTAACACCCTATTAGCTTAATAGCCCTGTTAAACCTATACAAATCGAATTGATTTTCTGGAAACGAGATACCACGAACTTAACAGGCTATTAGCTTAACAGTTCTTCTAAGAACTGAAAAAATATTGCTGAAATCTACCTTGACCACCTTCATAGTAACCATAGTATTATGAATCCATTCTAAGAAAACCGCTGAACCACTTTTCTGTGAAATATATATGCTTGGACAGAATGTAGGTACTTCCAAAAGAAAGAGTCTTACCTTTACGACGGGAGTTATATTTACAGAAGATGTGAGTTTCCTCGTGGCTGGTTTGGGAACCTAGACAAGAAAAAAAGATTATTAGAATCTAACTGAATAGCTCAACCTGTGAACTAAATTCCTAAGAAAACCGCTGAACCACTTTTCTGTGAAATATATATGCTTGGACAGAATGTAGGTACTTCCAAAAGAAAGAGTCTTACCTTTACAACGGGAGTTATATTTACAGAAGATGTGAGTTTCCTCGTGGCTGGTTTGGGAACCTAGACAAGAAAAAAGGATTATTAGAATCCAACTGAATAGCTCAACCTGTGAACTAAATTCAATTTTAGATGCGATATTATTATTAATTATTAAAAAGTTAGAACTATTGATATTAATTATTATTGTGTACACTTTTCTAGGGCGCGAGTTAGATTCCTGCCCAGGGCGAACTTTATTCTACACAGATAAGGTTCGTTCTCGGAACGGCTAGCTTTCTTCTATCCTGTCCATCTCTCTATTTGGAACGAGAAGACCTCTTTGTTACATTACCTCTAGCTCTAGCAAGCCTCAAGGGGGGAAAAACTTACCGAAGAAATGGTAATCCCTCGCTTTTTCAAGGCAGAGGCTGCAGGTGTGTCAACAGTATTTGAACTAGTGGTACTGAAATCGAACAGAGAAAACTAGCATAAACACAAGGAATACAAAGAGGATTAGCAATCTTATTTAAGGAGCGCGGGTGCTCTACGCACAGTCAAGTCAAGACAGTTTGACAACTACTAAACTAGTCAGGTTTGAAATAAATTTGAATACAGCGCGTCCGTCTTGTATTGTCTTGCAAGCACTAGGTCGGGGGTTCGATTCCTGACACGGACGAACTATATCCTTCTTGCAAGCAATAGGGCGCGGGTTCGATTCCTGACACGGACGAACTACATCCTTACAGATAAGGTTTGTTTTCGACACGGCCGGCTTTCTCCCATCCTGTCCTCATCTCTTCGATTTTGGAACGATAAGACCTCGGTTGTTACAGTTTCCTCTATCCTAGATAGCGGTTGATAGCTGGTAGCGTTTGCCTTGAAAGCGCTAGGCCTCGGGTTCGATTCCCGGGTTCAAGTAAGATGTTCATGTTGGAATTTACTTTTGGTTAAGTGATGGCAGTTTTGTAAAATATATTTTTACCTTCTCTCTCTCTCTCTAAATCAGGAACATAATATGCTGAGAAAAACTTACGAAAGCATTTGTGGTGGTAAAGCGTCCAATTTTAATTTTAGGAATGGAATATCCATCTGTATCAACCAAAGCAGCTTTGAGAGGTGGGTTTTTTTCTTTCTTTTGTCTTTTAGATTTGCTTGTATCTTTGGTGGCACTTGGGGCTTTTCTTTTCCTTGCAGGAGACTTTTTTTCTGTATGGAGGAAAGAGAACAGACACTGGTACATTTTGAGATAATGAGATGTCATGGATGTGTCCTACTTAAATAGCCGAAATAAAACACTATAAGCTCTAAGTACCTACTTATGCATATTTATAAAATGTAGAATTTTAACCCAAAGCAGCCACTGTGGCTTTGTAGAATTGCATGCTTAATAGACAGAAGTTTAAATTACCTTTGGGTTTCACAGGTGTTTTCTTCCGGTTTTTTGTACTATTATTATTTTGTGTACTGATATAGTTATTTAATACTTCAGGGACTGACTCCACTTGTTCCAGTGGAATTGTGGGCTGAAACGTATGTTCATTGAAAATGTGATGTATCAATTGATTGGAAGATGAAAATGATATTGCACATGGAAAACATTTTACTGAAAACAAAGAAAATGATTGAGTTAGAGCAGCAAGGGATGTTTTCTACGCTAGTTTGGCACTATCTATCTCCAGCACTATAAAATAAAGTTAGTTCACAATTGAAATTGCATCCTAGGGTCTCTACTAGACGGTAGGAATTTTAGATTTTTTTACTATTTTTTCTTTCTTTTTAATACATATAAATGAATTAATTACATTTTCACAACTGTCACAAATAGTGCAGAGTATCAACCTTGAATGATAGAGGGAATTAAGAAATTCAAACCACAAAGAGCCAAGAGCATACCTATAGCCTATAGCTCTATGCTCTCCAGTACTCTCAACTCCACACTCTGTTTTTAGCCTTACTTTGAACACTTACATATTATTACATCTGTGGGTAACTTTTTTCGTTTCTTTTTGCTCTGGTCTGTGGAGCTCTTCTTGGGTGACATTAGGTCAGCACAGACTTCTGACTGCTATACATAAGACTTCCTGTGGGCACCATCAAAGCAGCTTCAATAGAGAGTTCTGACTAGATTAGAGAGACAAGAACGAGAAGGGTACACTTCTGGATTAAATGAATAGTTAGGTGATGCAGTAAGTTTGCTCTCTAGGACTCGGTGGAGAGTCATTATCGGAAAGTACTTTCAGACCTGTGAGCATTTGTTGCTGGTGAAATGTAGTCACTGCAGTAAAATATTTTTTAGGACGTAAGCACAGGAAAATTGTTTAGAATAGTCACATAAATGCCAAATTCTCAAAATTTCAGTAGGTATTTGACAAAACTTTGAACTTTAGCTGAATGTGAATGCTCATTTGCTGATTCTAGATTCTATTCTACATTATCCACAAGACCACAACCACAAAAACAAAATCCAAAATCCAAATCTTACAGCTTGGGTTTAGTATAGCTGGCTTCTCAGATATTGCACAAAACCCACAAAAACAAGCTGGGCCCGTCCCTCCGGGAATTTTTTAGCCCGTAGTTTATTCGATGGTGATTAGAGAAAATCAGTAGGTACCTAATTTGTTTAATATTCAGTTTATTATTATTATTATTATTGATTTGATTTTACTTTCATGTAACGTAATGATTTAAAATCAAGACAACAAATTTCAAGATCAGAGCTCATTTATGTGAGAAAATGTGAAAAAAAAAAAATCCCCCAAAAACCAGTTTCTTGGGTTTTTTGGCTTTTTGGTTCTCTGGACAAAATTTGCACCACCATATTTTCGGGTTCCTGGTAGAATTAAAGACCTTTAATTTGATATATTTTATATAGGTCGACCAGGTTTGGAAATTGACCACATAATAGTAGTAACCTACTGTTGAAATAAAGGGAGTTTTCAGTAATATGCGAGCAGTATAAATAAGCACTATTACACTAGCTTCTTGTCCTATGTTTCGCTATGGAGAAAAACACTTTCGGGAATCGAACCCGGTAGATTTGTAGAGGCTTAACCCAGGCATCCTTTAGGTCTGTTTGCTCCGACACCTAAGCCTTGAAGTGAGCTTTTTCTGTATCGAGTTCCGGTCTCTTGGAATGCATTACTGTGACTTGAGTCTGAATAACATTGAAAGTTTCTTTACACGTCTCAACTGAACATTAAGTAAAGCTCCAAGAGCCTAGGCAAGGGTTAACTCACCTCCTGTTGAGAGAAGGGAGCTCAATTTTTTGGGCATAATTTTCGGCTGCTTGGTTGGGGGTTCAGGAGGCCTTTTGAACTGAGGATCCTCTGGTGGCCTTTTAGGTGGAGGAGGTGCTAAGATTTGTGTACTTGGGAACCCGAGGGGCCCTGGTTCTACTCGCTTATACTGAGCATCTTCTATTGGTTGAGAAGTAGGGGGGTAGAAATTGTAGTATGAAGGCATGTGGCTGGGAGAAGACAAGAACTGAAATCGAGAGCGAGAGATTTGATTGAATTCTAAATCTAATTTGAATCACTTGTATCAGTAGTTTTTGGAGTTAATTGTAGGTAACATTATTCAGCTTCTGCAATTACTTGTTCACTTTGCTGCAGCTTTATATATCGACATAATAGTGGCCTTTTTAAATTCCAGAAAAATAGCACATGGCCAAACGTCTCACAGGACCTCATTATTAGCTTAAAATCTGTTGTAAAGTCTGAACGTTTAGAAATTGGTAATAAGACTAATAAGCAATAATAATATAAGTTTAGTCTAGAAATAAGTTTAATTACCTGTGAACTGGAATGGTTCATGTAAGGATACATGGAGTTGTAATAGGAAGAGCCATAGGGTGCAACACTGGACATGTTATTAGACATCATAGAGTTGAGTGGATAGTAAGAAGATACAGAGGCATTTGAATTGATAGGATTCGTATTGATAGCATCCATGTTAATCAGTTGGTTCTGTTTACTTGATGTATCCAAAAGTTTCTCAGTAGGAATAATATTGAGTCCTGTTTTCTTCTTCCCACTCTCACTGTTTTGACAAGGGCTCCCAGGCGTACTACTAGGGGATAGTGAAGGATGAATGTTATTTACATGGGGAGACATAGGTTTATGAGGAGACATATTTGGGGAGGCCCCTCCTCCCCCTGGTACTGGAGGACTGGGTGTATAACTCATCATGTTATTATTATTACTACTAGGAGAGGTATAACCTACAGGAACAACCTTGCTACTACTTCCAGATCCAGATGCCATCATGAATGAAGAACTATTCGTTGAGTTGTGATTAGTGAGGCTAGGCTTCTGATTGGTGGAGGTGAATGCTGAACTTGTCATGTTGTGATTGGGTAGGCTATTGTTCATCAAGTAGGGGTTTATATAATTTGGATCACAAGAAGGTTTGCTGTCTGCCAACATACAACTACTGGGAGGTTTGTTCAGTATGGTGTCAAGATTGTGAGATAAGTTGGTCAGATTATCCACAGTAGTCATCTTGCTTGAGCTCTTGCTATTCTCCATGGGAGCATAACTTGAGCTGGTAAAGTCTGAGACATGACTATTACTTAGAATTGTACTGGCTGTGTATGGAGTGGATACATTATTAGCAACAGTTTTGCTCTGGGGAATCTCAAATGCACTGGCAAAGTGAGAGTAGGTCATGTCGTCGTCATAGAGACCTTGGATCTCTCGCATCTCTAGAAAATCAGTATTGTTGTCCCCGTTACTAGGTAAATTCAAATTGGACGAATCCTGTCCATCCAGAACATTATACACTTCTGACATGAGAGATGAGAGGCCATCATCCGTGCTGGCTGCATTGCCATTGCTACCTGTACTGGGTGCTGTAGAGGAAGTACTAGTGGTAGTACTGGTAAGGGTTGTGCTGTTCTCAATGGGTTCCAGACGATTGTTCAATGGAATCTCTTTGTGTTCCTTGGGTTGTTCATCTTGAGAGCCATCAATACTCTGTAATGGTGAAGAAACAATGTGGTATTCAGATGAAAACAGCAAACACTAATAAATGTGAGTGATCTAGTAAAAGTACCTTAAGTAGGTGGATAACAAATTAATTTATTCAATGTACATGTTAGGTACAAAGGTACATAAGTACATGTTCAAGTAAGATGTTCATGTTGGAATTTACTTTTGGTTAAGTGATGGCAGTTTTGTAAAATATATTTTTACCTTCTCTCTCAAATTCATCCCCACTCTGATGTGAGCATGATGTGAGAAGATGCGAGCATCTTCTTACATCATGTAGCATCATAAAATAAAATAGCCCTTATTATTGTGGTCAAATTCTCAAATTATATTGAGGATAAAATTCCATACCTCGCCTGGGATTGAACCCACGCCCTCCTGTTTACCAGGTGAGCGCCTTGACCACTACACCACCGAGGCAGGAAGACACCCGTTCCGAGAACGGAACTTGTCTGTTTAGGATAGTAATATCCCGGGCGGGGATAGAACCGCAGAAAGATATTTCACTGGCGGTAGTATTCATCTCAGACTCGTAGCTTTCTGAATAAACAAATTTCGAGTGTACAAACTACCGAAGCCAATTTGGACCTATGCCATCAATGGCGGCACTTACTATGTTGCGAGCAGAAGTCGAAATCTATATTTTGACCACTAATGTTGAGCAAAGCAAGCCAGCCTAGTTAGGTTGGTTGGTAGCGCGTCTGCCTTGTAAGCGCTCGGCCGCGGGTTTGTTTCCCGCCCGGGGCGGATTTTATCTTAAACGAATAAATCTTTCTAGGAACGGCTGGCTTTCTCCTATCCTGTCTTCCCTCTCTCTTCGATTTCGGTACAATAAGACCTTAGCAGTTACAGTTCCCTCTGTCAAACATCTTCAAAAAAAATCTTGAGCAACTTTATGCGTGAGTGGTATCCGCGGCCTAACGCTTACAAGGCAGACGCGCTACCAACCAAGCAAACTAGGCTGACCAAACCGTGCATGCTTCGGACGGAGATGGATCGTATTCGGGACGTGTGAGTATGCGCTCAGCCCAATTCAATACGGGCTTAGCTTGCACCCTAACATTGTTGCCCGTCAGTAGAAATCATGCATATTGTATTGAAGCTGGATGCTATTCTCCAAATGTTACCCTCTTCGCCTAGTGTGAACCACGTCTCCCTTCTAATTCTATTGTCAGAATGGTGTAATTTGTTAGCATTTCCTCGGAAGAAAGGAAAAATAACAAAAATGGATTTCTTCGATAAAAAAGGGAAATTAAAAGTAAATAGAATAGAATTGTTCGATAAAAAAAGGGAAATTGAGTAATTGAAAGTAATAAAAAGAGGAGAAATTAAACAAACATATTATCTAAATTGTATGTTATAATTATAAATTATATTACATAATTATGTATAAAAACACAAAGAGGTGTTCGCGGGACGGAATAATCGATTCGGTTTCGACCACACAACACACAACCAGCGTCAGTTGTTTTGGAACTTGCCAACCTGGTGTGTCCGTAGAGCAACCGGGGACAGTCGAAATTTGACTTCAATATTTTTTATTTTTTTTTTTTCCAATTTGCGATTATTTTATAATTAAAAGTGATTAAAAGTCCTTTGGTTCCCCTAGTTTCGGAATTTTCAATTTAGTTTTCGAAATCATCAAGAAATTTTCGTTGATTTCATGAATTTTTATCGAAGGCCGAAAGAGTTAATTTAACGCTTTTAACTAAGGACTTAACGCCAATTTTAGTAAAGTGATTGGAAATTTTCGAGGTTCTCCAAATCCCAAAAAAGCTGACAAGAAGTAATTTGGTGTGACTGTGAAGTGAGCATTTTGTGCTGAGGAAAGTATTGGTGTTTTGGTTTTTCATTTTGGACCGAGTATTTCTAGGAGTTACCAAACAATATTAAGGTAAGTAACTAATACATACCGAACTAACTTATAGGTACCATTGGTTCAGCCATGTTTCTGCCTCGTAAGCGCTAGGCCGCGGGTTCGATTCCCGCCCGGAGCGGATTTTATCCTGATGGGATAATGTTCGTTCTCGGAACGGCTTGCTTTTCTCCTATCCTGTCCTCCTTCTCTCTTCGATTTCGGGACGATAAGACCCTAGCAGTTACAGTTCCCTCTGTCAAACCTCTTAAAAAAAAGTTGTTTGTTGTTTGCCTAGGCACTTAATCTAAGTTATGATTGATCTGAATTATTGTTTCTGTTTCAGACTAAATACTTGAAGTCCTGTGTGAGAGATGGGGGCTGCACAGAGCAGTTGTGTTTCGGATGAGGTACGTATGGTCTATAGGTTGCGGGTTCGATTCCCGCGGGGGGCGAACTTTATCCTAAGGTCACTAGGCTTGTGTTCTCTTTTTTTACCTGCCTCGGTGAAAATAAAGATAAGGAGCCGTGCTATCTTAAACAGATAAGTTTCGGAACGGCTGGCTTTCTCCCATCTTGTCAGCCTCGCTTCGCTTTCGGGACGATAAGACCTCGGCAGTTACAGTTCCCTCTGTCAAACCTTATAACAACAACAACAACAACAATAAATACTTTTACTAATAATAATTTCTCTTCCCTCTCCCCCAGGGAACGGAAAACACACCGTGCACACCAGTCGATCCCTTTGCCGAACAAGTCAACGCATGCGTCACCTCAGATCTAAATCAGACCACAGATGGAATCACCAACACCAACTATCTCGGAGCCAGCAACAGCAAAGACAGCAATTCCTATGCCAGCAACGATACAAGTTCCTATGCCAGCGCCAGCAGTTTCAATGCCAGCAACACCAGGAATGCCAACACCAACAGTGCTAGCAGTTTCAACACCAGCAGTCTGAATGCCAGCAACGACAGTGATTCCTATGCCAGCAACATTAGTAGTGCCAACACCAGCAGTGCCTATGCCAACAAGGATGTTGACAGGATGGTGGATGAGCAAGTGGAAAGAGACATTGAAGAGAAGGTGGTGAAGGAGATTGGAGAACAACTGCTTGTTAGTCAGGATGGTGCTGGGGAGATGGCAGACCCTACTGAGACACGTGAGGTATGTTATCTGCCAAGCGCCTTACTATCACTGTCCTGAGAGACCCTCGTTGGAAGTAAATTATTCGACTGTCCGTCCAGAGCTGGTTGGAGCTGTGAGTGCCCGATATAAAATAAATTAAAATCGATCAAACTAGCAAAGCTAATGTTACGTGCCGAGTAGGTATGTCACACCGGCTTTGCCACCCCGAGTTCCGTTTAGATTCGCGAGGTCGGAAGCGTTTTTTTTCGGGACTGTCATTGGCAGCCTCGGGAGTCCTCCAGCCTCGTGAGGACATGTGGGTGGACATAGCTTTTTAAAATGAACAGGAAAGTGGAGAATTGTTGAGATGAAGTAGCTAAAAAAAAAAACCATTACGACACTCATAATTGGTGTATATATCTATACGCGGGATTATGTATCACCCCATACGCACGGAGGCAGGCATAAAGGACAAACCAACAACCCCAAAAAAAAAAGGCACCCCCCCGCATGTCATACGCCGCAGCCGGGGGTATAGGAGCCGGGCGGCGGCGGAGCCTTCGAACGTTTGACGTTCGAAGCTCCGCCGCCGCCCGGCACGCTTCATAAAAGTGCACTATGTTCATAGATAAGTAGGTATTTTGTTCAGTGATAATCTCAACAATATCTTCTCTTCTATTCTAGGCGCGTCTCGAGCGCAAGCGCGCCGAGATGGAGTCATTCTACACGGAGGTGGTGAATAAGCGCGAGGCGCGCAACAAAGCTCTGACCGACATCGCTAGGAAGATGAGAAGACTGGAGAAGATGGAGGAGGAGTTGGAGAAGGAGAGGGAGGAGAAACAAACCCTGGAGCTGCATTGTCGGGCGCTGAAGGAGGTGAACAAGATTACCAAGGAGATGTTGAGGATAAGGGAAACACAGGTGAGTGCCGTCACATTCGATGCTAGGGCCAACCAAGGACTTTCGTAGATTCGTAGAAGCTTAATAAAACTCATCGTGTGTGGTATCGCATCAGATGAGATTTATCTCATGAGTTAAATCTCATGAGATAAAACTCATCGTGTATGGCCGGCCATAGGCTGACGAAAGACGGAGAAAAGAGTTAAAGGTAGACACACACACCAATATCACATCACGTGAACTCATGGGAAGTCAGAAAGATATGATTCAAAATTTTCCCATCGTATAATATTTAGTAAATGATTTCGTTCACGATAGCTACACTACCCGCACATCACGTGAGCTCACGTGACGTGATAGGAGTGTGTTTCTACCTTTAGGAGCGCCTGTGAGTTTAAAATAAATCTATTAGTTACTCGTAAAATTCCAATTAAAATGAGGTCAGTGGGAAATGAATTGAGAACTTGTGCGAACAAATAAGCACCTAAGCATAGAAATTCATGAATCTAACGCGATATTTTTTATCTTATGCATATGTTGAATGTAAATTTGGCAACGTTGCTCATGCACTGTAACACTTCTTACTTTTCATTCAATCGTATTCGCGATTATGCACTGAGAAAAAAAAAAGGGTGCCGGAAGCCCAATCGGGTGACTGGGTTCCGGCACTCTAATAGTAAACTCTATAGCGGGAAGCTGAACACCATAATATAACATTCCAACACCCTAAATAAAATAAGTAACCCAATAATGGAGTTCTTCCATCTTAAACTTGTGGCAATTTTGTATAGGTACTTAAATTACAACATACCTACAGAATGAAGAACTTGGTTATTTCTATCTTGACCAATTATTATTATTAATATATATAAATATTTTTTCTTTTATTTTAATACCATTGGTTACTTTATCTTTTGTTTCAGGATCAATGGCACATGCTAAAGCCTGGGGTATCATTGCTGAGAAATTAGTGGAAAAAGGATTTCCAATGCCAGGGGTCACATCAATCACGGAAGGAGGCAAACGATGCAAGGTAAAATGGGACAACCTGATGCGAAGCTTCAGGGACCATCAGAAGCACCTAAAATCTACTGGTGCGGGAAGGAAAAAAGCTCCACGGTAGGGGAAGTGAATAATAAAATACAAAAAATGGACGAAATGGAAAAATTTTCACTTTTTTCCAACGTTGCCACAAAATAAAATACGCGAAAAGACCACACCATACTCAATCAGACTAATAAGGAGTGAATAGTAAAACATGTGTTTGGGTGTAATTAGACCCCATAGTATTTATAACTAGACCCATTTTAGGTGTAACTATAGTACTAGGCCAATAATAAAAAGGAAAATGGTTAGGTGCTTCCCTTGCATCTAACCTCAACCTGCTGAATCTGTGAACTCATGTCTACTTTTCTCTATTTCCAGACTAACGAAGAGCCAGCCGTTAACCCCAAAGCTTACCCACTAGCTGACACAGCATTGACAACCAAGATTCTCAGTTTGGTACAACAGGCTTTGAATTACAAACAGTTGCGTAAAGGTGCCAATGAAGCTACTAAAACTTTGAACAGAGGACTTTCAGAATTCATTGTTCTGGCTGCAGATGCCGAACCTCTTGAAATTGTACTCCACTTACCTCTCCTCTGTGAAGATAAGAATGTTCCATATGTATTTGTCAGATCTAAGCAAGGTTAGTATTGTTTTTAGTGCAATATTTAATTGCTGTCTCAACAGCATACCTGGCAAGTTTTACAGTTCTCATCATTATCAGGAGTTTCTTGGTTGTATTTAGTACTAGCCGAAATCCTCAAGGGATGGCCATTCATGTCACTTACCCATTTAGTGGTCTTGCTTGGTGTAGCTTAATAAAAATGAACCGGAAAATAGTCTATAACCTTTATGGGAGTGCAAGCAATAAGTTCACAAAGTTTCATATCAATTGGATGAGCAGTTTGGCCAGGCATAAAGTTTGTACAAACACACAAATATTCATTTTTATATATTGGATTTACAAGGCTGAGTACCTACATCTTAATTTTCTATAAATAAATTTGGGGGGGGGGGAAGGTCTTGAACCAGAATCTCCGGTTCACCCTAGTGCATTTCTATTGGGTTTCAGAGTTCATTGTTATATTAATGCCATTTTTAAACATGAACAAGATCATCAAGTACATCAGCTAAAAGTTCATTTCTACATTGTTAAATGCTAATCTTAATTCCCTCTTTCTTCAACAGCACTGGGCAGAGCATGTGGAGTGTCAAGGCCAATCATTGCATGTTCGGTAACCGTAGATGAGGGATCACAACTGAAGCCACAGATCCAAGCCATTCAGCAACAGATAGAGAGACTGCTCATCTAAGTTTAAATAACTGGCCCGAGCAAAAGAAACCATTCTGAGGTTTGGAAACTTGTGATGTTTGTTGTATCATACCTGTTATTTTTTATATTGTGTAACTTTGTTGAGAGTTAAAGACATTTTGTGTTACTGCAAGGGTGTGTTGTGAGACTTGATTGGTAAAAATTGTACCTCCTACCTGATGTAAAGGCATGGTGTAGGTACTGTTTAAGATTTCTTATTAATATTAAGAAAAAAAAGTCTGGTATTTGTCTTGTAATATAATATTGTCATAAGAACAATGATGTTGTTTAGAGCACAGTTTCCCTAAATGACATGGGTAAAACACCCGTGCATTAACACATGTATTCTATTGACTTTTGGGATAGAGCTGTTTGCTCTTCAATTCCATCTCTCACTCCTCATACCAAAAAAATGTGTCCATATGTTTCGTGACAGCATTGTGAACTTGGTCATTAAATAGAGAGAACATGTTGTTCTTGATCTGTACATAAAGTTTCACCACCTAAACCACCAGTTGTTGAAGAATTAGAAGAAAAAATGACTAAAAATTCCTTGAACTGGTTAGATTTAGATAATATTATTTGTTAATTTTTTTAATAATAAACAGACATAATGGTTATGAAACTACACCAGGGTATCAGATATAAATGTGATTTGTGTTCAAAGGCTTTCTCAACCAAATCTTACTTGACAGAACACTGAAACTTGGTATTGTAGGTTGGTAGTTGGTACTAATGTTAAGTTATGCAATATGTACACTTGAGTGAGAAAAAATAATAATAAAACACTTGGGCCTGTACACTGATATCTGACACCCATTGTTGAAAGTCTTGAAAAAATACTTCTAAACATTTTGTTCCAACTTAATGGAAAAATTGTCTATTGAAGAAGTTCAAAAGTCAGTCGGTATCTTTTTTTTTTTTTTTATAATGTAGGTACATACCTACCTATGATGAGGCTACTTAGCATTAAATATTTTATCTAATTGTGTTTGTTATTGATCTAACAGTCAATATCTATTATTTCATCTTTTGATATTATTATTTATCCTGAAAATAAAATCTTGCAATTTATTTTCTCTTCTATCATGAAGCGGATAGTTTTTCTTTCAACCATTCTGAACTACTTTTCTTTAAGGTTTTTTTTTTCTATACTCTGAAGTTAAGAAAAGGTTTGATAGAGGAAACTGGCGGAGGACTTTTTAACTAGAGGTTGAATTGAATATACTATGTCTTCACTTGACTTGGACTATTTGAGATCTTGGACTATTTGAGATAGTATATTTATAATAGATACATAGGGTTACTATACAAAGATTACAAATTAAATTATACAATGGTTGACATGGTTCGCACATCTCCTCATGGCATTTTCAGAACAGTTGTTCAGAAATGCCATCAGGAGATGTGCGAAACATGTCAACCATTGTATAATTTGTAATCTTTGTATAGTAACCCTATGTATCTATTATAAATATACAATCTCAAATAGTCTAAGTTCAAGTGAAGACATGGTATATTCAATTCCACCTCTAGTTATAATGCTACTTGACAAAGTATCCCGTTTGGAAAATATTGGAGGTCTTTTTGTCACGAATTCAGAGAAATACGGAGGAAGGCAGAAAGCTAGCCGTTCCGGGAACGAACCTTATATCTGTTTAGGATAAAGTTGTTTCCAACTCCAAGTATTGAACTCAAAACCTAACGAATGTTAACCAGAACGTTGCTTAACGTTGCAGTAGTTCATCGGGAAATGATGCATTCAACTTGCTTTTGCCGATGAAATAGTTCATTGACGACATTTATTGTGTAGGATACTGTCTAGGTGCCTGTTATGATCTAATTAACTTTTATGTTATTGTGTCCAAAATTACGTCAAACCTATTAGAAGCGTGTCTAAAACCGAAGTATGACTCCAAATTGACACGATAAAATAATTATTATGTAATTATAAAATATCATGTAATTATGGTGCAATATTTAAATCTGTTCTCATGTTCAATTATACCTTGCTGCTTGCTGGTATTACGTGTTGTTTTCTCCTTAATATTATGTGGAGTTGATTTCTCATTAGAAATTTCTGTACAAAGAAAATTCTATTTATAAAATCGGAGTAAGTAAAATTTGAACAGGGGCGCACGCTGATTACATTGGGTTACAGCACAATTCTTTATCTTGATTTTTTTTTTTAAGAAAAATGAGGGGCGATTGTAACAACGAAGGTCTTAAATTTAATATCGTCTCTCAAAATGGAAGATAGAAGGACAAGGATAGCGAGGAATAATAGTGCTTAGTGCTTAGAAGGTGACATTTTAGAAGAAACTCATGAAGAAACCCCCATACACCACAATGTGCCCCCCACACTAAGTAAGCCCACTTTTACTTTACCTTCCCTGGGAGAACAAATTCATTAGGATTATGGGGTTTAATTATAATTATTATTTTGTATATATATTTTTTTTAGGACATTGTTTATGTATTGATTGGATACTTAAGCCTTCATTCCCACCCTTGGTGAAACGTTTATAACTTCTCACCAAGGGTAGGGTGGCAGAGAATACCGAAGGTATTAACCCCACAAATTAACAAATTTCAATGTGGAACTCTTACAAGCAGTAAGAGCATTTTGTAATAACACTTTTATTATTATTATTGAGTAACTTTTGTTTCAATTTTAGGACGGTCAAATGAGGTGGAATATAACTTGGCAAAACAGAAAAGGAACAGAATAAGAGATGAGCTGTATATTCAAAGAGCTAGAAGATATTAGTCACAGGATTCAAATATTCTAGCAAAGAATTTCCATCAAATCTGAACATGATCGAAATGGCCAGTGAGGAATATTACCCTTTTTCAAACACGGGAAAATAAGCAATAAAAAATTAAAATATGTACAAAGAGAACTAATTTTTATACAGGGTGCGCCAGAAAAACACTGACAACGGCTCAGGGTAGGTAGACCTCATCATTTCCAATGATAAGGTCTACCTACCCTGAGAACCTTATTGGCTATTCTATTTCTGAAAATGACCCACAGAACCTTATTGGAAATGATGAGATCCACCTACCCTGAGCCATTGTCAGTGTTTTTCTGGCGCACCCTGTATTTATTTACATGTAAATACAGAAAATAAATTTAAACAGTTATAATACTTTTTTATTAATATTTATTAGAGTGTGCCAACATTAAATAATTAACTAATGTTCTTTGAAACTTACTGAAAAAAAATAATAATAATAATAAAAAAAAAAATAAAATAAAAATAATAATAATGTTCGATGGAATAAAACTTAATATTCCTAGGTACAACAATTGAGAGGGTTAGAAGCCAATGAGTAGGTACAAGCACTTTTTTTATTTTAGAAAATGAGTTATACCACGTGAAAGAGGAGACTTGATTTTAGTACTTAGCAAAAAGAATCAAAAATTTATCCATCCCAAGGTGCTATTTATTTGGTGGTTTAAAAATATTTCGCAATTGGACTTGCTATCAAAAACCTTTGAACTTGAATTACTCGAAATTAACTTAATGAACATACCATGTATACATCCACAATAAAATATATTGATTGATTGATTGATTGATTGATTGATATTGATTAATGTGAGAGGTACCTACTCCTTAGATTCTAACCCCCTCAATTTATATTTAGCTCTGAATCAACATTATGATGATTCGTCAGAGCTTGTTGAGCGCTTCTTTTTTCTCTTGTTTCTTCCTGCAGGTGCCATGACTCTTTCCAACATGGCCATCATGGCATTATGCCTTTTTTGTGACTCCTTGACCATTTCTGACCTATGCTGTCTATCTTCATCTCTGGAAGCTATCAGTTTCTCCAACATGGTCACGGTCTGCCGTTGGAGCCCTACACTCTCAACTAGCAGCTTTTGTTGCTGCTCTTTTTGTTTAGCATATTTGGAAGTTTGTGAGGTTGGGGTTTGAGAAGAGGAAGGTTGAGAAAGAGAAGAGGAAGGTTGAGACAGAGAAGAGGAAGGTTGAGACAGAGAAGAGGAAGGCTGAGACAGAGAAGAGGAAGGTTGAGACAGAGAAGAGGAAGGCTGAGACAGAGAAGAGGAAGGTTGGAAATTTTCGAGGTTCTCCAAATCCCAAAAAAGCTGACAAGAAGTAATTTGGTGTGACTGTGAAGTGAGCATTTTGTGCTGAGGAAGGTATTGGTGTTTTGGTTTTTCATTTTGGACCGAGTATTTCTAGGAGTTACCAAACAATATTAAGGTAAGTATAACTACATACCGAACTAACTTATAGGTACCATTGGTTCAGCCATGTTTGACTGACTTTTATTTCACATAATCGAATACAACTCAGGTTGTGCAAACCAGTTTATAAGGTCTCCCAATCAAGATTTTTCCCTGTAGGTAAATAGGTTAAGGTAAAAAAAAACTCAAACATTCATACCTAATAGGTAATCCGCAGGTCTGGGAAGCTTCCGTTAAAAACAGATGTGTTTTGTCTGTGATATCATCATGAATATGATGAGAGAGGATTTATTTTCGGATACAGAGAATCGTAAAACACGTAAGGTTAACGCTCCAATAAAATAATGCTCACGAAGTGGCGAAATTTTGCCGGACTCCATCTGGGAAAGAAAACATAAGGAAAATGTTAAAATAATGATTGAGGAGCTCTGACACAAAAACAAGGACCAAGACCTTATTCCTCCACCAACTTTGACCCCTTCTTAAGTTGGCTTTTCTTTTTATCCAATTCACCAAACTGTCTGAACAACCCAGAAATGACCAAACTAAACTATTCTATAATTATTATAGAAACAGCACTTATTAAAGGATGCCATTGATATAATGATTTAAGTAAAGTTTGCTATTTTATTTTGGTTTTATTTAATAATTACCTCAGGTTCAGAACTCTTGAATGTGACCTTCACAGTGGTCTGATTGTTGGCTGCATACTTGTGTGAAATCAAATTGAGAAGAGAGTCATAGACATTATCAGTGTTATCATTGATAAGCAAATCATAATCATGGGCATGTAGGAAGTTTAGAGAAGATAATCCTGGGATGATGAAGGACACAACAGCTTCTGTGGTTTCAAATGGGTTCTTGATGTCCATACCGGACCATCTGTGGTCTTGCTTGACACTGATTCCAAGAGCTGCAGTGAACACATCTTTCACTGTACGCAAGTCAATTGTGCTAGATGGTTGGAATTCAATAGCTTCTGGGGTGTGCAGGATTGAAAACTCATTAGCCCTTACTGAAATAAAAAGAAATACAATAATAAATAGGTAGAAAGTAATGAATGCAGTGATGTAATGGTTAGTGTATTGGACTTTAGATAAATATCTGAAAATAGGTAGTTCAAGTTAAGTTGTAAAATCTTAGCAAGTGATCTACATATGTTTATCAGGCAACATTCATGACACTCATTCTTGCTTGACACAATTTAATCTCCTTTAGAAGTATGGACTATGGTAAACCAATTACCAACAGGGTGTAGTTTTGTTCCAAGGTAGGAAGGGTTGGGTGTTGTCCTTATCACTAGCTCTGATAAGAAAGATATTGATTTGCTTACCTGTGACAAGCACGGAACACAAAGTGATCAGTCCAGATTTCAACATTTTCATGATTGATCCTAAATATCACAATTTAATATAAAAGAAAGGTCCACTTCGAAAGTTATATCATTTTATTATTTATTTTCTTGTTCAGTAATCTGAAATCCAGAATCCAATTTTTTTCTTCTTCAAAAATAAACGATGGTGCTGCTGTCTGCTGTTTTCTGGTGCAGCGGCCATCATGCGCGCGCATTTGAAAAATCGCACACCCACCGGAATCCAAAGAGGCATGAGCACAGATTACTTTAAGGCTATTTTATTTTATGATGCTACATGATGTAAGAAGATGCTCGCATCTTCTTACATCATGCTCACATCAGAGTGGGGATGAATTTTTTGGAAACACCTCTGCAACCCTAGTGGAAGAATAATGAACTTTCAATTTATTCCGCGCTGTTTCAAAAACAGCGCAAATGTCAAACCAGATGCAAGTCCGGAGTCACATCAGTCTACATCAGTTAGCATTTGAGGGGAAGCAAATGTTATTGTAGGGGAACATGATGCCAGGGTGGGGAAGTGAAAATAAAACACAAAAAATTCAAATGTTGATGCTCACATCAGTTACATCAGAATAAAAAACAGGCCTCTTGTGGCTTGTGCCGATGTACCGAGAATGCTCAGAAAACCCGGACAACCCGGACCAAAAAAAAATCTCAACAGAGGGAATTTTTGAAAAGAGATCTCAATTTAACCGTATCTAGTAGTCAGCTGATTAGAAAAGAAAAAGCTCACTTCCCAAAGATCAACTTTCATTTTTTTTGTTGATTTTTTTTTCATGGATCTGGTATTCTGGTTTTTTTTTCAAATTCAATAAAGGCTAAAGGCTGGGAAAGCTAAAATAAATGGCCAAAGGCTTTGTGGAAAACCTTCTCGTTCACTATTTGACTATTTTCAGTTCATTCTAGTCCTGTAAGTTTTGTGTACTGTAGTCGGATCATGATGTTAGCACCCCAATTTTGAATGCTTGAAGAACACAAGAAGGGGGTGGTCTGTGTGATCTCAACTCAACTATCTGAACTAATCAGGAGAAAAATCATTTTCCATTCAGGTATGTTCTATTAATCAGTGATATTCTTATTTGGTGATAAAGGAGTCTATCAAACTAGAAATAGACAGCAAAGAGTAGATCAAACAGATTGATTATTTGAGTTACACCTGGGTGTACACTGAAAGTCTGATTTTGACTTTCTTTTGATGCATGAAACACCTTATAGGTATAGATTTATGGCCGGTTCTAAACAACTTGAAATCCCGGATTGGTTAAGTTCCAAAAGGACTTGTCAAACCCTCAGTGCTAGTGTCAGGGTTTTGCTCGCCAATCCCAAGTTTGCTCCATTACTTCCTCATTTTGAAGGTACAACCTACAACAAGGGAAAAAAAAAACGAAAAAAATACTGTAGGTACCTACATATTTTGGTAGGTATACATATTTCCATGGAGGTTGAGCTCCTTGTATATTTCTAATTTTTGTTTGGTGTTTTGTTTATTTTATTATTTTTTCAAGTACAAGTACAAGTTTTAAGTACAAGAATAAAAAGATTGAAAATGTATTTTAATTTACATGATATGTCTTTTTCGGACGATCATCTGCCGTTGGTTTGGGACAGTTAGTCAACTTCAGCCGTTAACTACAGTCCTATCTAAAAAAAAAAAAAAAAAAAAAAAAAAAAAAAAAAAATAATAATAATAATAATAATAATAATAAAAAAAATGTCAACTGCCTTTCAGCAGAAAATTTTCTCAGAAGATGTAACTCCACATGCAATAGCAATAATAATAAGGTATAACTTATGAAAGTGGAAAAAAGAGGAGTCAGATTGGGGGCTTGAACCCAAAATAGTATTTAAGTACCTATTGCAAGCAAACAACTACACCACTCGGTCACAAAGACATTTGAAATGTGAATAATTAGTAATAGGTATATTTATTCATACATTTGGTATATTAAAAATCTCTCCCTTCCACGTAAAAAAAATCCCAGTAAAAATCACAAGTGGAGGGAAAAAATCACGGAAAAAATGCCATCAAAACAAAAATTCAATGTTTCCAATTGAATTTTCCTTTGTTGCCAAGTTAAAAACAAAGTAACGTTTGAAAAACTTTCAGAACATTGTGTAGAACGCTCACAAACCAAATCCCAAGTTGCCGGGATTCGCAAATCCCGGATTTGTGTGTAGGGATATGGTTGATTAAGTACCTAGTAACACATTTGTTTGTCATGTGGAATAAAAGTCCTGGGTCCAATTCCCACCATTAAAAAAATTGAAAGTGTATTCTCAGCAAAAATTCAAAGATGTTAGTTTCTGGTCTCTCGTAATCCATCTGTTGAGGATTGGCACCTAAACATGAAATGGTAGACCCCAGAGTAAATTATGTACATACTTATGGTATTTTTTTTCCTTTGTGTTTTTCAGGCCAACCACTGGAATAATGAATTTGTTAGCATTTGTGTGGGTACTTTTAGTCGGTAAGTACCTGCCTATTCATAAACCAATGAAGTGAAGACCTTCAAAATTATATTAATTATCTTGTAATGAGGATAGTAAAAATGTTTATTTAGCCCTCATGAAAACCGACATTCAGCCAATTTTGTTAGGCCCAAGTCTATAGGTTAATGTTTGAACATTCAGTGACCTTGGATTAGGTATGCTTGGACACTGCTTGTTCTCTGATTATTTTCAAGGTCAAGATTTGTTTTGAGAGGGATTATAGATGTATTTCAAGTGTCAACTTGTATTTATTTATATAAATTGTTTGTAGATACCTATATCTAGGTATACAAAAAATTATTTCTTTTATTGTTTGTCCTACAGGTACAAGTAAACTGATCAATGCACATGTGGTATCCTGTGGAGAATTAAAGCTGCCAGGAATTTCTGGCATCATTACAAGCCCTGGATATCCCATGCACTACAAGAGTGGACTTAGTTGTCATTGGATCATACCTACCCCTCCCAATACAACATTGCAATTGAAGTGAGTTCCTGGCAAGTAGATCATTAGATCATTACCTGCACTGTAGGGGAAATTCCACAGTATGGTTACAAAGTCTGCCTACTGACAATTAGTTTTAAATATGTCCATGCTTTTTTAAAAAATAACCTATTAAAAAAAATGGTGGTGTAATCTTTCCTTGATTTTCTGGTCATCTAATAGCAGTGTAACTCAGCTGATAAATATATAGGTTTGCCAACTCTTAGCTGGTTAATATAGGTTTGTCATCTCTTAGCTGATAATTATAGGTTTGTCAACTCTTAGCTGATAACAATAGTGTGTTACACTGCTTGTTTCCAGGTTCCATGATCTTAACCTTGATCTGGACAGTGACTGTTCAAACAAGGCTCCCCACTCCTCTTGCTGTAAAAAGAATTACGTCTCCGTTCCTGCTCCAGGGGGTGTTGGCACACGACACTACTGTGGCGATGCAGTCAATCTGATAAAGTATGACTTCTATTCTGTGGCACCACATGCAAGGGAAACAACAATCAAGTTCAAAACTTCATTCTCCAGCCTGAAACGAGGCTTTCGACTTGAATACAGGTTGGGTAAGTTAAATGAAAGGAAGGATCTTCTTAACCAAATATACTGTACCTAAAGGTGCTTTTCCACTTAGTTGGCATGATTTGTTTCTGTTTGAATAGATGGAAACATCATGCCAAGTGAGGGGAAATGCACCATAAGGAAAAATTACATAGATCTTATGTCACTTTAGTGATTTGAAGCATCAAAATAGGTAGGTACCTGTAAATTTAATTTGTTTGGAGAGGCTTCTTTCAATGTTATTCCTTTTATCAGTATGTTTTAGGTAAGTAGGTAGGTACTGTCTTTGTCTATCAATATTATTGTGATTTCCTGCCAACTTAGGTACCTACTTAGTGACTGTTAAACAAACAAGAACTGAAGAAAATTACCTACAAAAGAACATTGGAAAAAATATGCAATGAAATATACTTTCTACATATCTTTTCTGTCAAAACAAACAAGAACTGAAGAAAATTACCTACAAAAGAACATTGGAAAAAATATGCAATGAAATATACTTTCTACATATCTTTTCTGTCCATTGCAGTGAATAGCTCCAGTTGTGATCCATCTCAGTTTCAATGCGGTAATGGTGCTTGTCTGGAGAACAAGTTTAGATGTGATAACAAAGCAGATTGTGCGGACAAGTCAGATGAGCACAACTGTTATGGTGAGTTTTTACTAGAACTATTGGGATGGCTCCCAGTTCCCAATCCCTATTGTATTAAAAAATCTGCCTTGGTAGCATAGTTGTTTTGGTGCTTGTCTGGTTATTGGGAGGGTGTAGTTTTTTTCCCATACCGTTTATCAAAAAATTCAATCAAGGTTTAGAATCTGGAATTTTAAAAAAAAAAAAAAAAAAAAAAAAAAAAAAAATCTAGTCTCTTTTGAACAGTACCTACCTTATAAAATATGAAAGTGATGAAATGTGATCTATTCAATGATAGCAAGAGTGCATCTACCTTTGCTACCACAGGAGTAGGTACACCTACTTTGAGAATGTTCATTGTTCACCTCATGTTAACCTGTATAACTCTCAACTCTATTTCCAGAATGGTGTCAGTCCCAAGGCAAAGTCATGTGTGGGATCTACCCTGATGTTCAGTGCTATGATAATCGAACCCAGGCCTGTGACTCAGTAGCCGACTGTGATAACATGAAAGATGAGAAACATTGTCACACCGGTACCCTCCCCGTAGTGCTGTCCCTGCAGTGTGGGTCGGGGGAGACCTATACCAAGGAACAACATTGTAATGGCGTGCTTGATTGTAAAGATGGTTCCGATGAGATGCATTGTTGTAAGTAGTGCTAAACTCCGGACTTTTTGGATCTCTGGAGAATCTGGATTTGAATCCCGATATCCGAAATGCAAATCCGGAATTTAAATGGGATATCCGGATTTGAATTCAAGTTTCTAAACTTGGAACTTGGTGGATTCGGTCTTCGTTCCCAAAGTACTCGTCGATTTTTGAAATTATGTGTAGAACGTACCTACTCGTGAACGCAACACTCGCGAGAATTTGAGCTTACAATTCCGGGATTCAGAAATGTGTAGAAAGCATGATGTTGCTGGAACGGAACATCATGTTGTTGATGTTCAGAAATGTGTAGAACCCAGCATCAGCTGCCAAAATATGTGTAGCTCTTAGCTGTAATAATACGGGCATTGTGTATGAATAGAATAGTATATACTTACCTTGTTTATCCTGCCCGAATAAGATTAAAAGTCCCTTTGCCAGCCTAATTAGCTCAATTCGTAGTGCGTCTGCCTTTTAAGCGCTAGGCCGCGGGTTCGATTTCGGGACGATAAGACCATAGCAGTTACAGTTCCCTCTGTCAAACCTCTTTTAAAAAAAGTCCCTTTACCCCAGCAGTCTAAAAAAGGTCTCGTATATTTGAAGGGTTGAAAATTAATACATGTACTTACCTATCAGTGACAATTTAAAAGAAAAGACCTAAGGATGAGAGGAATTCATCTCATCCCCCCTTCTTCCTTTCTTCTTTGTCAGTAATATTTCTTTCTTCTCCTCCCCTCAGCCATCTGCAAGTCCATCAAGGGCGAGCCCATAGGTCTAGACAAGCGATGTGACGATCACATCGACTGTGTGGATGGTTTAGACGAGCTCGGGTGTCATCGGGAGTGTTCGGCGTCCATCCGATGTATCACGAAACGGAACGAATGCTTCCTCGTGTCGCAACGATGTGACGGGAGATTTGATTGTGAAGATGGTAGTGATGAGTGGATGTGTCCGGATAGTATGCTTGAGAGTGTGAGTATCTAAATTTAAATTGTGAGCCAGCCCAGTTAGCTCGGTTGGTAGCGCGTCTACCTTGTAAGCGCTAGGCCGCGGGTTCGATTCCCGCCCGGGAAGGATTTTATCCTGAACTGATATTGTTTGTTCTCGGAACCACTGGTTTTCTCCTATCCTGTCTTTCTTCTCTCTTCGATTTCGGGACAATACTACCTTAACAGTTACAATTCCCTCTGTCAAATCTCTTCAAGAAAAAAGTTACTCTTGGATGAAGTAATTTGACTGGTTGATTTCAAACATTTTGTCGTATCAGATTTCTAAATTTAAGAGTTAAACCTAAACCGAGTTCAAACTAAGAGTATGGTGCCGGCCCTACGACTACAAAGAGTGTGTCCACACGTGTGGACGTCGGGCGTTTATTACTACACAAGCAAATTTTCCTCGGGCGTCAGGAGGTTAAAGGTATAGATTTATGGCCGGTTCTAAACAACTTGAAATCCCGGATTGGTTAAGTTCCAAAAGGACTTGTCAAACCCTCAGTGCTAGTGTCAGGGTTTTGCTCGCCAATCCCAAGTTCGCTCCATTACTTCCTCATTTTGAACATACAACCTACAACAAGGGAAAAAAAAAAAACGAAAAAAATACTGTAGGTACCTACATATTTTGGTAGGTATACATATTTCCATGGAGGTTGAGCTCCTTGTATATTTCTAATTTTTGTTTGGTGTTTTGTTTATTTTATTATTTTTTCAAGTACAAGTACAAGTTTTAAGTACAAGAATAAAAAGATTGAAAATGTATTTTAATTTACATGATATGTCTTTTTCGGACGATCATCTGCCGATAAAAAAAAAAAAAAAAAAAAAAATGGACTGCCGGTAATTATTGATTTGAACCTGGACCTCTGGAGTGAGTAGGTACCTATTGTAGTGTATCTAAAACTCCATCGGCCAAGAAGGTTATTACTTACTAATGACCCTCTGTGTTTTATGTTATTCCAGTTGTCCCAAGCATGTCCTCGGTCGAGTGATAAGCGTTGCAGTAACTCCCAGTGTATTCCTAACGATATGTGGTGTAATGGGAGGTTTGATTGTGCTGACGGGTCGGATGAAAAGAACTGTGACTTGATATCTGCCCATACCGAGTGTCCTCGTGAAGAAGACAGAAGATGTAAGTTTAAGGGCATTAAAACATGATATGTAGGTACAGAAATAGACCTTATGCTATTGTTTAGGTGAGTTTTTCACGTTGAAGATTAAGGGGGGAAAAAACAAGGAACTCTGGATTTTTCTCTTTCTTCTACGACTTCTACATCCTAAGATAATAATAATAGTGCTTATTTATACTGCTCGCATAGGACTGAAAAGTCCCTTTACTCCAGCAGTAGGTTAATACTATTACTGTGGTCAAATTCTCAAATTATATTGAGGATGAAATTCCATACCTCGGCTGGGATTGAACCCACGCCCTCCTGTTTACCAGGCGAGCGCCTTGACCACTACACCACCGAGGCAGGTAAGATATGTAAATCGATTTAAAAAATACCGTTATATTTTGTACCTGGACGTCACGACATAGTTATTTGTCCTTAAATAGCAAACCTTTGCAAAATTTGAGTGACCTGTGGCTTAAGGTAAAGTCGTGAGAGCGGCTAACTCCTTTTGAGCTTTTCCCAATTTAGTCCTAAATGGTGGAACTTTGGGCCTCAATAACTGCCAAACCGTGCCTTTTGGGGTCAGTGCCATTTTTGATCTACATCACTTATTTGAACCTCTCAAAATTTTTGAGTGACCTGTGGCCCAAGGTAAATTCTTGAGAGCAGCTAACTACATATCGTAACTAATATACCTATATTACCAATCCTGTTTTTTCCATCGCCAGGTAACAATCTAGCCTGTATCCCGCGCTCCTGCTGGTGTAATGGTATCGATGAATGTGGTGATGCATCAGATGAAGAGGATTGTCTGCGTAATTCCATCATTGCGGCTGCTATCATGGCTGCGCTACTGTGCGCACTACTCGTTGTGATTGCGGTGGGGTGTACGTGTCGTCTGTATAATCTGCGCATGATGTATGCGCATGGCTTTGTACATCCGCCTCCTCTCTCGTTGAGACACAGGTAAGTAGGAAAAAAATATTGATTTATTTTGAAGCTGAGGAACCTCTTTAAGAAAAAGTAATTTATTTATGACAGCATTTAACACTATTAATTATTAATAAGTGCCTCTTTTGCAATTCCCGCCGCAACTGGTCACTAAACTCTTTGAAAGTATGTCAGAGCCAAAATGGTTGAAATTTCAGCTATAAAGCAAAGTGTTATAAAAGCCTGATATAGTCTTGGCTATTAAAAGGGCTGTCCCTCACTCCCTATGTCTACATGCCTACAAAAAGATGACATGCATAACTATACCTATACACCCCAAAAAGTTACCAAAGAATTCTTGTTTTGAGTTTTGTGTTTTTTTTTTTTCTTCTATTTTTCGAAGTTACCATTACGTCTCCTTTCCCATTTCCCCAGGTTGGCACAGAATTCCCTCACCCTTCCCTCGATGCTGGATGACGAGTTCTATCATCCCGAACCTCCCCCCGCCTATTCTGTAGCGGTGGGCGAGTGTCCACCTCCTCCCACATCCATAGCGTCTCATCCTAGCAATGGATTGCCAGGAACCCACCAGGCACCCCCTCGACGACATAGGAGATTGGGTAAGTGAAGGTTTCATTACTATTGGGTAAGTGAAGGTTGTATTGTAAATGCAGTTTCTCTGTGTTATCACGTCACAACCTTGGTGTTCACTGCAGCATTGTAGGATTTTCCCAATATCTCAATAATCCTAAAATTATAAAATCTGCCCCGGGCGGGAATCGAACCCGCGGCCTAGCGCTTACAAGGCAGACGCGCCACCAACCAAGCTAACTAGGCTGGCAATATGTGAAATTTAATTCAGTCAAACATGGCTGAACCAATGAGATTCCACTTTGGACGTAAACACAGCGAAATCTCACAATCTCATTGGTTCAGCCATGTTTGACTGAATTTAATATCACATACCTAATCGAATGCAACTACAGTTAGCTTGGTTGATGGTAGCGCGTCTTCCTTGTGAGCTCCCCTTCCAAGCTAACTAGGCTGGCTACCTAGAAGTTTGGTTATGGTTACATCAAATTGCGCTCAGCGTAACAGAAATTTACCGTCATAATAACAGAAGCACATCATGTCATGTCCCTAACACATCATGTCATGTCCCTAACACATCATGTCATGTTCCTAACACGTGCAGACTGCGGACGTTTCTTTGTTATTCTAAAACGAGAATAATTTTCTTTCATTTTGAATCGTCGTAATTAAACATTAATCAAAATTGTGCAACGTCACATTTTGGCAGTCTGTTTAGCCAGAGTCGTGTCCGGGAGTTTATTCATTTATTCAAATTGAAAAAAAAGAGGTTTGAAGGAACGAAATTGAAGAGAGAAGGAAGATAGGATAGGAGAAAGTCAGTCGTTCCGAGAACGAACCTTATCTTGTTGAGGATTTGAGGATAAACTTTGCCCCGAGCGGGAACCCAACACCCGACCAAGCGCTTACACGCCAGGCGTGATAGCCTCCAAGCTAATGGGGCTGACGAAAGACGGAGAAAAGGGTTAAAGGTAGAAACACACCAATATCACATCACGTGAGCTCACGTGACGTGATAGTAGTGTGTTTCTACCTTTAGGAGCGCCTGTGAGTTTAAAATAAATCTATTAATTACTCGTAAAATTCCAATTAAAATGAGGTCAGTGGGAAATGAATTGAGAACTTGTGCGAACAAATAAGCACCTAAGCGTAGAAATTCATGAATCTAACGCGATATTTTTTATCCTATGCATATGTTGAGTGTAAATTTGGCAACGTTGCTCATGCACTGTAACACTTCTTACTTTTCATTCAATCTGGAAGCCTCAGTTGTATTCGCGATTATGTGATTTTTTTTTTTTTTTTAAGAGGTTTGACAGAGGGAACTGTAACTGCTATGGTCTTATCGTCCCGAAATCGAAGAAAGAAGGAAGACAGGATAGGAGGAAAGCCAGCCGTTCCGAGAACGAACATTATCCCATCAGGATAAAATCTGCCCCGGGCGGGAATCGAACCCGCGGCCTAGCGCTTACAAGGCAGACGCACTACCAACTAAGCTAACTAGGCTGGCTCATAAGATATTTATTTTGTTATTATTTAATGGGTATCACTTCATTTTTTGGACTGTTGGGCTGCAGATCCAGTGGATCTAAGCCTGTTCCCCACGGATTACCGCACGGATGGACCCCAATCGGAAGAAATCCGAGAAATGTAACTTCGGCGGGGAATTATAGATCCATCGCCACGATGGATCTCACGATGGATCTATAATTCAAAGGTTAGAAATCAATATTTTGTACCCGCCTTTTATTTCACTTCATAATTTGTGTGTTCCCTCCTTCACGTACTAAACTACCCTTTCTTTCCTCGATGCACCGCCTCTTTCCTCTAATTATCACTTACTGCTTCACGTGCATTGGGCGGCGTGCCATGATTTAATGTTAAAACAGCATTGCACGCCCGCAATGCAAGTGAAGCAAAAGTGATATTAGAAGGAACAGTAAGGTGACAATGGAGGCCTTATCTATGATAAAGACAAAGAAGTTCTGACGACCTATCCTATGGATTCCTTTTGGGGGGGGTAGATGAATTGTTGAGGGTTTTCGATTTATGAGCGTGATGGAAAGAAGGGAGTAACGTGGAAGA